>NC_083575.1:94595188-94620188 GCF_027579695.1 Neoarius graeffei | reverse complement strand
ATCTCTGACCATTATTCTCTTATCTTTACTACAGCGCTCGAGTGTAAGGAGGAAGTGTGGAGTGCTGGCGCAGATCGGATCAGCTCGGATTTGGGAATTTCCTAGATCCCTATCGTGTTTTTTTTTTTGACATCTATTAGAGTTGAATGTTTTGCTCAGACCTGGCAACCCTGAATGCAGGGTTTATTTATTTCTGCATCTGTAACATCTCATTCCTGAAACAATCTTCCATTAAAGATTAAAGACAAAGTAAAAATCTTCCCTCTTTATTTTACTCTGAACGCGCTCTGCCCCTGCACTGTGAGACAGGAAGTTGCATCATCTGGATTTTCTTGAAGATGATGATGAGAAGAAAACTCGCGTCTCTGCGCTCTTTATGATTGTTGTGATGAGAAAAGTGGAACACTGTCACACAAATTACAGACCAAAAGTACGTGATTAACTGTATTAATTAAAACACGTTAATGATAAGAATGTTTAGAACGTCCTCAAGGGGAATTTAACTCCGTGTGTTTCTTAATTCTGTGGTCAAAATCTCAACTCTGACTCGCACAAGAGGAAAAAAACGTGACAAATTCATTCTGACTGATTATTCAAAAACTTTTACACTGCAGTCGTGGAACAGGAGAGAAAATGGAGAGAGAGAGAGAGAGAGAGAGAGAGAGAATGAGACAGAGAGAGCGCGAGATAGAGAGAGACAGACGGAGAGAGAGACATGCAAAGAACGAGACAGAGATAGATAGACAGAGAAAGAGACACAAACACAGAGACAGACAGAAAAAGAAAGAAACAGAGAGCGAGAGACAGAGCGAGAGACAGAAAGAGAGAGAGAGATAAGACTTTATTAATCCTGAGGGAAATTCTTGTGCCAGAAGTCACTCTAAAACAAAACAGTACAAGTTGAAGTACAACAGTATGAAAGAGAGAGAGAGAGAGAGAGAGAGAGAGAAAATGGGAGACAGAGAGAGACAGAAAGAGAGAGGGAGGTGTGTATGGTGTGGAAGTTTCCTCAGAGCTCGATCAGACTAAACAGAAGCTCCAGCTCTTGCTCGTCCGCTTGGTTAAATCTCAGAGTGCCTGTGTTCGCCGACGCCTCGCTCTCCGAATCAACACCGCACTCGTCCTTGATCCCGAAACAAACAACAAATGTTGCCGAACCGGAGGCAGCATCGCACTCACACATCCCCAGATTGTTATTTTCTGTCCCCCCACCCAGCGATTTCACACACACACACCATCTGGTCACCTCGCATCTTCAGATCCGTCGACGATTCAGCGACAAGAGACGCGCTTTTTATTTTCCTTTCTTTTATTTTTGAAAAAATCTGGAGAGACCGAGAACAAGGACCGAGGAGAAGCAGACATGTCACACACACATGCTTGTGGTGCATTGGAGAAAGCAGCCCTCTCATTTCCCACAATCCCACAGGGCCCGTATCAGAGAACCGGCTCCCCTCAACTCTCCCGGCTGAAAAAAAATGAAATAAAACCTCCCTAAACTAATCAAACCTGAGACAGAACGGCGATTACGGACCGAGCCCAATAAATGATGTAATAAAAACAGACTGCATTGTTTTGTTTTTTTTTTATAAGCGTCTGATGCAAACAGATCATCACGCACCTCCCTGCGCTTTCGTTTTCTCTCGTCTCGTCTCACATTCCCTTTATTCTCTCCAACACACATGTTCACTCATTCTGTCCTGGCGCACAATTTATTATTTTATTTTCTCTGACCAGAAATCGTGTTGATTAAAAAAACTCAACAAAAGTTTGGGGTCTGGAATTTCTTGCTTTAATTTCCGACTAAGCTGCTAAAGTGCGAATGATAAATAAGTTCTGAATAATGCACACATTTTATTTAATACTGTGACAATGGAACGAGACGGGGGTGGGGGGGGAGTGGGGGTGGAATATTCTGAGGGAAAAAAAATCCAAAATTAAAGTCATAAATTTATAAGAAGAAAAAAAAAAACTTGGATATTCTCTGAGATTGTAAAGTCATACACTCGGGAGAGAAAAAAAAAAGATTCCTTGACCAAAAAAACTCCCACTATTTTTCTTTTTGAGTTTTGTTTCTCATAATTCTGTGACTTTTTTCCTCAGAAATTTTGTGACTTTTGTGTCTCGTTAATGTTGTGACTTTTTCTCAAATTTGTGACTTTTTTCATCAGAAATTTGTGGCCTTTAATTGTTTCTCATACATTTTCTTAAATTTGTGAATTATTCTTTTTAAACTTGTGACTTTTTTCCATAGAAATTTGTGACCTTTGCTTCTCAGAAATTTGTGACTTTTTCCCTCAGAAAGCTGTGACATTTTTGTGATAAATTTGTGACTTTTTCTCCCCTTAGAAATCTGTGACTTTTCCCCTGACATCTGACCTTTTCCCCCCTCAGGAATCTGTGACTTTTTTGTTGTAAATCTGTGACTTTCCCCCTCAGAAATCTGTGACTTTTTCCCCCTCAGAAATCTGTGACTTTTTTGTTGTAAATCTGTGACTTTTCCCCTCAGAAATGTGACTTTTCCCCTCAGAAATCTGTGACTTTTTTTGTTGTTATAAATCTGTGACTTTTCCCCTCAGAAATCTGACTTTTTCGTTGTAAATCTGTGAATTTTTTGTTGTAAATCTGTGATTTTCCCCTCAGAAATGTGACTTTTCCACTCAGAAATCTGTGACTTTTTTTTTTGTTATCAATCTGTGACTTTTCCCCTCAGAAATCTGTGACTTTTTCGTTGTAAATCTGTGAATTTTTTGTTGTAAATTTGTGACTTTCCCCTTCAGAAATGTGACTTTTCCCCTCAGAAATCTGTGAATTTTTTTGTTGTAAATCTGTGACTTTTCCCCTCAGAAATCTGTGACTTTTTCGTTGTAAATCTGTGAATTTTTTATTGTAAATCTGTGACTTCTCCCCTCAGGAATCTGACCTTTTCCCCCCTCAGAAATCTGCAACTTTTTTGTTGTAAATCTGTGACTTTCCCCCTCAGAAATCTGTGACTTTTTTCCTCCTCAGGAATCTGTGACTTTTTTGTTGTAAGTCTGTGACTTTTCTCCTCAGAAATGTGACTTTTCCCCTCAGAAATCTGTGACTTTTTTTATTGTTGTTGTTGTTATAAATCTGTGACTTTTCCCCTCAGAAATCTGTGACTTTTTCGTTGTAAATCTGTGAATTTTTTGTTGTAAATTTGTGACTTTCCCCCTCAGAAATGTGACTTTTCCCCCTCAGAAATCTGTGAATTTTTTGTTATAAATCTGTGACTTTTCCCCTCAGAAATCTGTGACTTTTTCGTTGTATATCTGTGAATTTTTTGTTGTAAATTTGTGACTTTCCCCCTCAGAAATGTGACTTTTCCCCTCAGAAATCTGGTGAATTTTTTGTTGTAAATTTGTGACTTTCCCCCCTCAGAAATGTGACTTTTCCCCTCAGAAATCTGTGAATTTTTTGTTATAAATCTGTGACTTTTCCCCTCAGAAATCTGTGACTTTTTCGTTGTATATCTGTGAATTTTTTGTTGTAAATCTGTGACTTCTCCCCTCAGGAATCTGCAACTTTTTTGTTGTAAATTTGTGACTTTCCCCCTCAGAAATGTGACTTTTCCCCTCAGGAATCTGTGACTTTTTTGTTGTAAATCTGTGACTTTTCCGCTCAGGAATCTGTGACTTTTTTGTTGTAAATCTGTGAATTTTTTGTTGTAAATTTGTGACTTTTCCCCTCAGGAATCTGACCTTTTCCCCCCTCAGAAATCTGCGACTTTTTTGTTGTAAATCTGTGACTTTTCCCCTCAGGAATCTGCGACTTTATTTCTCCTACATTGTGACTTTTTTCATAAATTTGTGACTTTATTTGCAAATTTGTGACTTTAATCTCAGAAACTGAGTTTTTCCTCAGAATATGACCCCCCATCAACTCCATCATGTTTATTTTCCTCTACAATGGCCCTAATACGGCATCATATCACACACTTCACGTTTTATAAAACTCTTAAATCTTGGAAGTGTGTCACTAAACTGGTGGCGATTAGCTTCTCTTACTTCTTTTCACTTCTTAGTTACATGTACATTAGCGCTAATATCAGACACAATATTCTTCGGCTGATCAATGACAATTTGTGCCTGCAAGTTTGCTGAATTCTGGATTGTGATTGGTCAGCTTTAAAGGTGCTGATTAATGTTCTATAACAGCAGCATGAGGGGCGGCACGGTGGTGTAGTGGTTAGCGCTGTCGCCTCACAGCAAGAAGGTCTGGGTTCGAGCCCCGTGGCCGGCGAGGGCCTTTCTGTGTGGAGTTTGCATGTTCTCCCCGTGTCCGCGTGGGTTTCCTCCGGGTGCTCCGGTTTCCCCCACAGTCCAAAGACATGCAGGTTAGGTTAACTGGTGACTCTAAATTGAGCGTAGGTGTGAATGTGAGTGTGAATGGTTGTCTGTGTCTATGTGTCAGCCCTGTGATGACCTGGCAACTTGTCCAGGGTGTACCCCGCCTTTCACCCGTAGTCAGCTGGGATAGGATCCAGCTCGCTCGCGACCCTGTAGAACAGGATAAAGCGGCTACAGATAATGAGATGAGATGAGAACAGCAGCATGACAGTAGCGCAGGTTTATATTATTTTATATTAACAGACTCACTCTTATACGATATCGCTTTTATAGCAACAGCTCAATCACAGGGACTTGTACATAAACGTGTACTCGATGTGCTGAAGTTTTATAGAAGGAGACGCTCATTTCATACATGTGGAAGAAGTCTCCAGTGTCAGTGCTTTGTAAAATTTTAACTTTTCTGACATCTAAACCTTTTTTTGTTGTTTCTCAGTAACATATAAAGTGCCTTATTAACGTCGAGAGAGAGAGAGAGAGAGACTGCTGAAGGAGGGGCTGTTTATAGCTGCTATAATACAAGCAACTTGTTTTGTCGATGTTTAATGCTGAACATAGCTGTAAACAGATAAAAATATGTAAATGATGTATAAAAAATGGCAAGTTGCTGTGGTGTAAAAGGAATAAAAAACTCTACAATACATGCTGTTCTAGAACAATAACCAACTTTAGCGTAACCATGCTACACTGTTGATTATTTTCCGATAACTGCATGCCCTGAAGTGGTTTATTTCTCACTCTGCGGCGCGGTACGAGCAGAACGCACTGAAATACCGCTGTTTATTTTGCAGACACTCATCACATTACACTTTTAATCAGATTTGTCAGGGTGAAGCTCCCCATGTGTTTATTATAAGTGTTTAAACAAGTGTGTGTGTGTGTGTGTGTGTGTGTGTGTGTGTGTGTGTGTGTGTGTGTGTGTGTGTGTGTGAGAGAGAGACAGTGAGATCGGTGCTTTAGAAAGTCAGGTGTCGTATATGTATATAATCTGATGTAGGTCGATTTGACGAGTCAGATCTCATCTGCATTCATTAACGTCAACAGCTTCAGAAGGAAGAATGCAAATGAAGCGTCTTACCAGTCTTTAAACGTGTTATCGTGTGCGCGCGCGTGTGTGTGTGTGTGATCTTCCAGAACGATCTCCAGATGATTCACACGTTACAGAAAATGCTAATCATTTTATTAAAAAAAAAAAAAAACACACAAAAAACAAAAACAAATAATGAGCCACGGATGAATTTGATGATCGAGCGAGAGAAGAGTGTAAACATGTTTGTGTCGTCCTTCAGGCCTGGCGCTGGGCTTATCCCCTACTTTGGGTGTTTTAAAATAAACCCTGGGGTCAGAGGTCAAAACTCCATCCAGGAGGAAAAAGAAAAAAGATAAAAAAAAAAAAAAAGCTAAACAGTGTGTGAAAGGATGTCTGTTCGGCCAGAGTGTTTAAACCAGAATATTTCATTCTGGCATTTATTATGGCTTCTCGTATTAAATTAGGCCGAGAGCAACGACTATTTTCCAGCGGGATTGGATAAACACGGAGAACAAATTGGCAGCGAGAGGTACGGAGGGAAACGCTGCACGTTCCTGAGCACGAGTATCTCATCTTCTGTTAAAGGAAAAAAGAAACACACCACCTGTAATAAACAGACAGTAATGATGACCGTCTCATGATGACGCCTCATGATTTTTCCTGTACTATTCATCTGAGACACACACACACACACACACACTCACACTCTTCCTCGGAAAGAGATTAAATAAATATGCTAAGCAATTAAAAGTACAACCATAAACAGTGAGTTCAGTCAACTTTAAAACATGAAGTTCAGTCTGAAATCAACTTTAAATGAGTTTGAAGTTATTTAAAGACACACCAGGCAGCAATATTTCAGGGCAATTAACAGACTGTTTACGATACTGTACTAATGCAGGAGGGAGCGTTACAGGAAGTCCTCTGTGAGAAGGCGGAGCGTGGGTGTGTTGCAGCTGTTCTGAACGAGGCTCTTGTTAAAGTTTTTTCATTATTTTATTAAGCATTCGTTTACTGGACGCTGATCTATGTGGGTCCGTGACATCGAGGAAAGAGACACTAAAGTGAAATATCAACACAAACGTTACAGTCGAGATAACAGTCCTGTTTCAGGAATCTCATTATCTCATTATCTGTAGCCGCTTTATCCTGTTCTACAGGGTCGCGGGCGAGCTGGAGCCTATCCCAGCTGACTACGGGCGAAAGGCGGGGTACACCCTGGACAAGTCGCCAGGTCATCACAGGGCTGACACATAGACACAGACAACCATTCACACTCACATTCACACCTACGGTCAATTTATGCCGCTTTTCCACTACAAACGCGGCTGAGTCGGGCTGAGCCGTGCCGTGCTGAGTCGAGCTGAGCGGGGCTGTTGGAGTTGCATTTCGACTACAACCGCGCTGAACCGTGCTGGCTGGAAGTGGGTGGACACATTGGGTGGAGTTAGCGAAAGTGGGTGGACGTCAGGTGATGTCGTTAAGCAGCGCAAACAGTGACATCAGTGAGCTTTTAAGCGGTAGTCTCACGACCCGAATAGTAAACAATAAACATGGAGGACATGGAGTCGTTAGTGTTGCTGGTCTTGGTGCTGTGGCTTGTTGTCACCGACAACGCCGACAGATACTGGCAAGAGCGTATAGATGAGGCGAGGCGCATAAGGCTTCAGAAATTCTCGGAATTCGTAATTATTCTCCTTCCGGGTTTGCGGTGTTTACAGATCCCAGTGTGCTCGCGGGGCGTGTGTGGGCATGTGAGGACACTCCTCCTCACCAATCAGTGCACAGGGGAGTGTCTCCTCACGCCCCCAGCCTCACTCGGCACGGTTTGGCTCGCTTCAGCCCCACTCCAAAACGGTGCGAGTTTTAGGGGCTAAGCAGGGCTGAAGCGAGCTGAGTCGTGCTGGTTTTTGGTAGTCGAAACGCGAGCCGTGTCGGGCTGAAGTGAGCTGAAAAAGGGTAGTGGAAAAGGGCCATTAGAGTCACCAGTTAACCTAACCTGCATGTCTTTGGACTGTGGGGGAAACCGGAGCACCCGGAGGAAACCCACGCGGACACGGGGAGAACATGCAAACTCCACACAGAAAGGCCCTCGCCGGCCCCGGGGCTCGAACCCGGACCTTCTTGCTGTGAGGCGACAGCGCTAACCACTACACCACCGTGCCGCCTGTTTCAGGAATAATAACAAATAATATCTAAAATACTACTGAGCAGCAATACACTACTTTTGCTCACTGTTTCATTCCAACAAAAACAATTATTATTATTATTATTATTATTATTATTATTATTATTATGAATAATCATCAGGCATTGATTCACATAAAATATTGTTCACATTATAAATCTGTTCATGTGTTAACTGTGTATTTAATATGATTTATTCACGTTCCTCATCATTATCATCATTCTTCTTCTTCTTATTATTATTATTATTATTATAGCGTCAATTTTTTTTTCTGGAAAAAAATTCTTTATTTAAAAGTAATTATAAATACAAATGAATGAAAACATGAAAAAGGGATAAATAAGAAAGATAAGTGACTGGCCAAACAAACAAACAAAATTTTGCAGTGTCTTAACATGGATTGATGATGATGATGATGATTATTATTATTATTATTATTATTATTACCTTCAAGAAAGAAAATAACTAAATAAGCAAAAAAAAACATAAGTAAACAAACAAACAAACAAACAAACAAACAAACAAACATAAATCAGGTACCAGGGCTTAACTATTCATATCTTAATATTTCAAATTATTTCAAATTCATATTATTCATTAAGCTATCTGTCCATCTTAAACACAATTAATTAAATAATTGAATAAATAATTAAATAAAGAACAATCTAAATAAATAATTATATAAAAAATAAGGAAGCTATTAGTACCGAGCAATTCATAGGACTTTTACACAGTCATTAATCTCTCTCAACGTTGATCTGAATAAATAAATAAATAAATAAATAAAAAGATGCTAGTATGCGACAAGTCACAGTACTTTAATACGTTCATCCGTCCCTTTACTTTCCGTCCTGTCTGTATTTCTAACACTGCAGCTCTAATTTATTTTTATTTTCCGTTTCTCCATCAGCGTTAATTTCTCCTGTCCACCTGATCACATGCCTCAGCGCTGTTACTGTATCCACACCATGACAGAGTTGTGACTTTCCAAGGTTATCATCAATCACACTACGTCTGAAACACCAACATGTAACGAGACAGATGGTCACGAGAGCACTGCGTGCGCTAAAATAATCTTGACGCAAAACACAGACGCGTTCACTCGCTCACGCACACATCTGCGGATTATAATTAACTCACCCGGCAACCCTGAGACGAGGTCAGAGCAGGGTTTTTTTTATGACTGGTGTTTGAGTGCAGGATCTGACGCTGTTATCATCACTTCAGATGCCTTCGCTACCAAACGCTGATTTAATTTATCATCATTTGACTTCACGCTGATGAAGACGACACTGACTCTTACACTGCACGAGTATTCATCCCTCTTCAACTGTTCCACGATGGGTTACATCCTGGAACTGTGATGCTACCACCACCATGCTTCACAGCGGGGATGGTGAGTTTGTGTAGATTCAAGTCGACGAGGAACGACTGTTTATCGCCGCTATGAACGCGAGTGAGAACTGAGGAACTTACTCGGATGCTCCGTGGATGTTCCACAACATCACGGTGCTTTTTGTAAGTACCTGTAAACGATTAAAGTATTCCTATTTTTTTCTTGACTTCATACACTCACTGGCCACTTTATTAGGAACACCTGTACAACTGTTTGATGCGGTTCTCAGATCAGCCGATGCATAAAATCACGCAGATACAAATCAACAGCTTCAGCTAATTAATCTTCACAATGTTCAAACATCAGAACGGGGAAAAGGTGTGATCTTAAAGTGTGACTTTCATTCACTGTGGCGTGGGTGCTGGTTTGAGCCAGATGAGTATTTTTGGTTTGAGTATGTCAGAAACTGCTGATCTCCTCCTGGGGTTTTCACACACAACAGTCTCTAGACTTTACACAGAATGGCGTGAAAACCCAAAAACATCGAATGAGTGAGCAACAGTTCTGTGGGTGGAAAAAACAAACAAACGCCTTGCTGATAAGAGAGGTCCGAGGAAAATGGACAGATTCATGGTTCGAGCGTTTTTGCCAGGAAGGATATAGTAACTCATATAATCACTCTTTACAATTGTGGTGAGCAGAAAAGCATCTCGGCATGTAACAGAAAGAGAAGAGCACATTGGATTCCACTCCTGCAGCCAAGAACAGGGATCTTACACTACATTCACACTGCAGGCTGAAGTGACTCAAATCCGATCTTTTCGCCCATATGTGACCTGTATCCGATCTTTTATTGACAATATGAACGACACAGATCCGATTTTTTCAAATCCGACTCAGGCCGTTTGGATATGTGGTCCTAATTCCGATTCCTATCCGCTCTTTTCATATGCGACTTCAGTCTGAACCGCCAGGTCGCATTCATCCGACTTACACGTCATCAACAAGCCACAAACGTCACGATTCTGCGCTGAAGTAGGCGGCGGGTCTCTCAAAAAAAGTTACAACAACATGGCGCATGACATCAGTGCGAGGGACGCTTCGGGCTGTGAAGGTTCTGAATCTTCTCAATGGAAGGAAGCAGAGGTTAGGGAGCTGATTTCCATTTGGGGGGATGCAGCTATTCAAGCTAGATTGGATGGGTCATACCGCAACCGGTACATAGGAAACTTTAGGTTACTTCCGTAAACACTGGCCATGCTCACTGCGTGTGACGTCGTCGTATCCTGCAATGCGCATGCGGAACACTTTTAGGTCGCTTTTCGTTCATACTGAGGATCACATACAAGTCGCATATATTTGTTAATGTGAACGACCTCACAAAAAAATCGGATTTCACAAAAAAATCGGAATTGAGCATTAAGCCTTGCAGTGTGAACGTAGTGTTAGAATCAACAACAAGTTCCTATTAAAGTGGCCGCTGCGTGAATTTTTACTCCATCATGGCATTTCAAAGCAAAATATCTGACTTTACCCGTTTTGTGACTGGATTATTTTAGCAGGGGGCATCGCTCATACTCTCATACTTTATTTTTATTTTATTTAACACATCTCCCTCAGCAACCAGGCAGAAATAAAATGACCACAGGCACAGGAATTGATCGGAGATTGGCCGATCTGGCTGGAAATAAAATCCCATCTGTGGAAGAGGAAATTACCCCAGAACCACATGTACCTTTAATCTGATCCGGATATGGGTTTTTATTCCAGTACTTTCTGCAGAACGTCCTTTATTACTTATCCCTAAGAAGTCGGAGGAATTGGATTGGCTAAAATCCCAGAATATGACACACACTTTCAAATTAAAGCAAACCAATCATAGTGCACAGTACCTTTTAACCCTTTGATGCAAAACATGGGTCAAAAGTGACCCGGCTGAGTTTTTATCTTCTATGTCTTTGCAATAAATGAATTCCATCATTCAGTATTCAAGGTATTCCTCAATTAACTTGTTTTTGATCATCATACATCCTTATTTTATTTTTTTTCCTTTCTTACTTTTTGAATAAAAACCCTTTTTGTATCACGACCCTTCTAATGCACAACATGGGTCAAAAACGACCTGCATTCATTTTCCAGGTTATTTCATGTATGGCTGAGTGTTTCTATGATATACTTTTGAAATAAATTCATTTTGTCATTTACTTTTCCAAATACGCAGTAAATATCTTGGTTTTGTTAAGCACAAATCATCATTTTTATTTTTAAGTTATGAACAAGCACAACTTTTGTAACTCTACATCAAGTTTACACACATGGGTCAGAACCGACCCGCACGCATTTACTCCAGCGTTTGGTGGGAACTGTGAATTGTGCTTGTGTCAGACATTTCACAGCTCAGCACAGCGCCCTTTGCCCATCTAATACATGTAAGGAATGTTTTTCAATTGTTCTAACATTATCTTAGAAAAAAATTGATGATGTTTAGGTTACCTTGAGAGTGAGTAGATTACTTGTCAGAAAGTTACAAGTAATTACTATTAGCTACCGAGCTGTTGACATATTCTACTTTAGTTAGCTAATTTTATTGTAGTTGGCTTAGCTAACGACATAGTTAATAAATAAATAACTGGCCCCATTCACTGCTAAAGTAATTACTTGAAACAAATTATTATTATAGTATTAAGACATTTAATTTTAAATCACACTTGGATGACCCATGTGTAGTAATATAAAAGTATTTTTGTTCATAAAGTAGGAAAGAAAAAAATAAATTTATGATTTGTGGTAATTAAAAACAAGATATTTAAAGAATACATGGAATATTCAATCATAAAATAAATTGATTTCAAACGATAGAGCAAAGAAAAACTCAGTCAGCATGAAATAACCTGGAAAATGAATGCGGGTCATTTTTGACCCATGTTGTGCATTAGAAGGGGTGCGCATATGTTTTGTATCAAAGGGTTAACTAGCCGAGGGAGAAAGAACGGGGAAAAAAAGCTGTCTGTTTCCAGTGGCATCCAATCACACACATTCCTGCAACAACAATCAACAACCGTCTTCAAGTGCTCAAGCAGAAATATAAATAAAAGACTCTTAATTTAACTTGAGCAGCATGTCACCAAGTAATCAAGTCCCAGATTTTTCTATTTTATCCACCACTGATTAACTACGTAGAAACGATGAAGGTGAAACATCTGAATGGTTTGAAATAAAGTCAGGAGTGAAGTAAGGATATGTTATGCCAGGATTTCTATTCCTTCTGGTCGTAGACTGAATTATGAGAAGAACAACAGCAGACAAACCCAGAGGGATCAGATGGAATTTTAACACCATTCGAGAAGATCTTGACTTTGTAGATGACATAGCGCTGTTATCATCCAAATTTAGTGACCTTGATGAAACAACTCAGAAACTTACAGCCGAGGCTGCGAGATTTGGGATGAAAATCAATCCTAAAAACGTAAGACCCTAAGATCCCACCAAGCAAAGAGCATCATCATCATCATCATCATATTCCCTTTGTGGAGTGTCCTCCTTAGGGTGCTTCTGTCTTAGTAGGAAGAATCCTGATTTATCCATCATTATATCTTATCTGTTCTGTGTCTAAACCCAAAAGTTTTTCAAATTTTGACTACTTAGAAGATCTTGTGTTGAACGGTAGTTGTTTTGGGAGTTCATCGTTGCCCATACGACGTGTGTGCAATATCTCTTAACTGCTGTTTATGGCAGAACAGTTTAATGGGAAGGGTCTTTGTTTTCTCACATAGGTCCACATTAGATCTTTCAAAGCTCCAGTCTATCTCTCCCTCGATATCTTTATCTTGATGATTATTTCTATGGGGTGCACTTTTGCGCTTAAATCCACCTTTTGCCATTTTACGGAGGAGGCCGTGCCGTTCAACTTCAGTTTTACTCCTTTCTCGTGCATTTAACTGTCACGCCTGTACACTGTACAACAGCCTTGATCGAACACATGCTGTGAGGAACTTTACTCTTGTTGATTGATAGATGGATGCGATGGTCAGTGTTTTAGCTCGTTCCATTTTTGAAAAGCGGCTCCAATCCTAGTACCAACGAAGGCAGAATTGTCACCAGACTTCATGATGGTATATCCAAGGTATTTAAAGCTACAGACATTTTTGATCTTGTTATCACCAAGACAAATGAGACACTCCTTACTTTTCACCTCCTCATCCACATTAAGGGCCATCGTCTCCGTCCTAACGTAAGACATTTGCAATCTGAAGTGAGTGAAAGTGTTGTCATAAATCTGCAGAACATTTTGAAGCTCCTCAATGGACTCTGCAAAAATAGCTAGGTCATCAGCATATAGAAGTTTTCTCATCTCATCTCTCATCTCATTATCTGTAGCCGCTTTATCCTGTTCTACAGGGTCGCGGGCAAGCTGGAGCCTATCCCAGCTGACTACGGGCGAAAGGCGGGGTACACCCTGGACAAGTCGCCAGGTCATCACAGGGCTGACACATAGACACAGACAACCATTCACACTCACATTCACACCTACGCTCAATTTAGAGTCACCAGTTAACCTAACCTGCATGTCTTTGGACTGTGGGGGAAACCGGAGCACCCGGAGGAAACCCACGCGGACACGGGGAGAACATGCAAACTCCAGGGGGCGTCGTGGCTCGGGTGGATGGGGCGCCATGCCATGGGTCCGGGGACCCGGGTTCGGTTCCGGCCCGAGGTCATTTCCTGATCCCTCCCCATCTCTCTCTCCCGCTCGTTTCCTGTCTCTACACTGTCCTATCCAATAAAGGTGAAAAAAGCCCCCCCCCAAAAAAAAAAAAAGAACATGCAAACTCCGCACAGAAAGGCCCTCGCCGGCCACGGGGCTCGAACCCGGACCTTCTTGCTGTGAGGCGACAGCGCTAACCACTACACCACCGTGCCACCCTATAGAGGTTTTGTTATCCGACAAATCAACTTCGCAAATTATAGCAACTTGTTTTATTTTGTCAGAAATGAGAGAGAGAGAGAGAGAGAGAGAGACTGATTATCAGTGTCAACAATGCAAAAGTAGAGAACGTAGACAAATGTATAGATCTTAGAGCAGTGATGGACAAAGAAGGAGGAGGTAATAGTGATATACAGCATAGACTGCAGAAAGCACGAGGGGCATTCCATCGCTTAAGGAATGTATGGACAACAAGAGGGACTGGAAGAGAAACAAAAAATACGTCTTTATAAATCATTAGTAAAGCCTGTAGGATGTGAGACACGGAAGATCACTAAAGCTGAAGAAAAGAAACTCAACATGTTCCAACATCAGTGCCTAAGAAAGTTACTCAAAATTAGATGGCAAAGTAAAACATCACACAAGAAAATAAATGAAATTGCAAAAACAAGAAACATCAGCTGTGAGATAAGGAGAAGAAGGTGGACATGGCTAGGACACATTTTGAGACACAAGAAGGACAACAACAGTATTGTGGCACTCGGATGGGCTCCGGAAGGGAAAAGAGCTAGAGGTCGGCCCAAAATGACATGAAGAAGAACAACGGAAAGACAGAGGAACCATCAATGATGGCCTAGTTGGGATGTGGCAGGACTGCAACACAAGACAGAAGGGGTTGGTCAGCCAGCGTGGAGGCCTTATGGGACGGAGAGAATTAAGGTTAAGGTAAGGATTAACGAGAAACTGATATAAAAAAAAGTACAAAAAGGTATTTAACTAACCAACTAACTAACTAACTAACTAACTATTGTAACTAACAAATAAATAAGCAAGCAAGCTAAAAAAAAAAAACAATGCTAGTGTTGGCAGGTCACTGTGGTATATAAGGAACGAAACACTTCAAGACGTGCGGTTATCGGAAAATAATCAACTCTGCCCCAATATTTAACAGTTATTCCACAAAATCGAGTCGTACATGAGCTGATAGCCGACGAGGCACGTAGCACCGAGATTGAGTGGACTAACTGTTTTAATCTATCCACATTCACTGGATTTTGAGAAATAGAGCATTTTTATTATTATTTTTTTTGCAAATTCAATAAATAAAAACTTTACACAAAATGTCCGACAAAATAATTTCCGCTTAGAATGTAAACAAACTGGCGAAATGACAGGAGCAATTTGTGAAAAATGTGATGATGATAGTAATAATTCTTGAAAAACTAAAAATAGATACGCTCTTACCATCAAATAATTTTATTCCATATTTTGTTGCTTTTTTATTTTGTATTTTTTTGGGTTTTGTTTTCGAGTTTTTATTTTATCCTCTGTTGGTTCAGCAACACACTCCGCCATTTTGGTTTTCTTCTTTAGGTTTTTTTTTTGGTGGTTGGCAAACCACCTTAAAGGTGCAATACTGCCACCGACTGGGCTGGAGTGTGGAACAGGAGATATTAAGGGGGTGGGAAAAAAAAAACCTTTCTTTTAGCCTTTTCTCATCTCATCTCATTATCTCTAGCCGCTTTGTCCTGTTCTACAGGGTCGCAGGCGAGCTGGAGCCTATCCCAGCTGACTACGGGCGAAAGGCGGGGTTCACCCTGGACAAGTCGCCAGGTCATCACAGGGCTGACACATAGACACAGACAACCATTCACACTCACATTCACACCTACGCTCAATTTAGAGTCACCAGTTAACCTAACCTGCATGTCTTTGGACTGTGGGGGAAACCGGAGCACCCGGAGGAAACCCACGCGGACACGGGGAGAACATGCAAACTCCACACAGAAAGGCCCTCGCCGGCCACGGGGCTCGAACCCGGACCTTCTTGCTGTGAGGCGACAGCGCTAACCACTACACCACCGTGCCGCCCCTTTAGCCTTTTCTGTTTCTTTTAAATACTTGATAACAAAGTGATATATGTGACTTGATGCGTGCCGCCATTTTGTTGTTCTCTACTCACGGTATATGAGCTGATATCCTAGTAGTAGAGTAGCCAATCAGAACGCACAACTGCTCATATCCAGTGAATGTGGACAGAACATCATGTTTTATTCCTAACTTTTCCAACATTATGTCCGTTCTCAGAGGTTTTCTTCTAATAGAAAACCTTTCTGACATTCTGCACCAATAATGACCTGATTTATAAGCGAGAGTGTTCAGTAATAAACTCAATAATTCCTTGATGTCACTCCTGGGCTCCTGCTGAATCCTCGAACGCGATACATCATCACTGTAACTGATTACAGCTTTACACACTTCGAATAAAGCCGTCCAACCCATCCACCAACACATCGTCTGCTGAGCAAAATAATATTTATTACTATTACACCTGAAGTGCATTTATAAATATACACCTGTGTGTTCAGAGACCCATCACACAGTGTATAACACACTTCAGTGCTACTTAAACTGTTGACTCGCATGCACTTCAGTACTTTTTAGTTATATTACACTTAAAATAAAGGCACCTCAACATTTTTAATATCATAAAGCTAAAAAATGAATTTACGTTTCCTTTTTTCAAATGAAACAGGAACAATTAAGTACAACCCTCAGATGAGAATTCCTTCTGTTAATTTCCTGAACGGAGATGGAGACTGACCGGGAACTGAACACGGACATGTTCTTCAGGAAACCGGAACGACGTGTGCTGGAATTAAGTGAAATTAAAAGAGGGAAAGTTGAGGATGCTTTGTGAAAACCATCTGGAAAATATGTAGAGGATAAAAAAACAATAAAAATATAAAAAATAGTTTTAGCCACTGCTGTGGACAAATATGTTAAATTCAATTATATAATCAAATTGTAAACAAAAATAAATAAATAAAAAAACAACTCATATTTAAGTGTGAAAATTGTCTTATAATAGAATGTGACAAAAAAAAAAAAAAAGCCACAGCTTTCTGCAAATGAAGCGCCAATTTCTCATGTGGGGCTGGGCATTATTTATTTATTGATTTTATATTTATTTATTTATTTATTTATTTTTTCGGCATGGCCGGGGAACTTGCATTAAAGGAGAACTGAAGTCATTTTTAAACTTGCTTTATGTCTTAATTAACGTGTTATTTAATTACGTTTTCGGTTTTAGTAACCTTATATTGTGACTCGTATTGGCAACTAATTGCAGTTAAATATTATACTTATCGGCCTGTTCGGTTTTTAGCCGTGTTGAATTTAGTTCGTTTGGTTCACGGCAGGCGTCGCTTATCCGCGCGATCTTCACGAGACTTGTGCGAGACTTCGAAACGTGAAGAAGTGTCAGCCAGGTGTCAGTGCCACTATTTTGAAAACTGTTTTCCAAACGAAATATTGCACAAAAACGAGTTTAAATGACGATTACTGCCGACTTTTTTCAAACTTTCCTGATTGCTATCAAAACAAACAAAACTTCCGGCTTGATTACATCAGCATTTGAAAGAGGGCGCGCGCGGCTTTTTTTGCGGTCGCGCTGAAAGAAATAAAATTAAAAGTCTCAAATTTGATTGAATAAAAGGCAGCGGCAAAGAAGAAAGTATTCAGCCTTGATTTAAAAAAAAAGAACTGAAAGCTGCAGGTACTTTGTATTGATTAATGTGTGAAATGCGCTCAGTATAATATGGATTTATCACAAAAACACACGCATGTGTTTATTATTTTGAAACCCACCAGCCGACTGATCTGGCACGTTTTAATTGTGCGACAGTAATGATGTAAATACCAGCGCGACAGACTAGTGTCCGAAAGCGTTTTTTCATTTTACCAATGAGCTCACTGTATAGTCCTCTATATAGTAATTCCCTATATAGGGAGTAGGGAGTAGTGAACGAGTGAGTGATTTCAGACACAGGGAATGTTGGCAGATGTTGGTGACTTTGACTTCCGCTGTACATTTTACTTCCGTCCTATGATGTCTCGCACAGGTCTCAACGAATCTCGTTTATGGCCGTCGCTTTGACATACAGACTGATATATTACAGAGCATATTTCAAACACTCATAACTTGCTATAGCAGCAACAAAATTGCGATCAAACATGCATTCCGATATTTAATAAAATGAGATAAATAGAATTTTGATAATAAAAAATTGCCTTCAGTTCTCCTTTAATATTCTTGAGGAAAATACTACCGATTAGTTAGGGTTAGTTTTTTTTTAATCACAGCATAGCTCACTCAGAGTGTTGAATGTCCATTCTATAAATCATAACGTCATTATTTTGTTTGCTATTTGCTATAGAAATAAATAAATTGACTGTTTTGTTATGTGTAGATATGTAGATCTTTTAAAAGACGTTTATTATGTTGAAATCAATAAATATACCAAAACAGAGAGGATATTACACAGTGGCATGAAGATATGAAGTTTATCTTCGAGTGATGAATGGAGATATCATGAGTGAGCGAAGTGACCAAGTGAAAATATTTTCAACACCAGTAGATACACTTCATATCGTTGTGCCATCGTGTAATGTTCTTTATATTATATTGACACCTCCACAAACACACACACAAAACAAAAAACTTAAGTCAATGAAAAGAATTTTAATTTGGAACAGGTTCACCATTTTGACAGCACACGTCTAGTCAGCAGGAAAACACTGAGAATGACATAATCGGAGTGAAATATCAGGAATTATTATCCATACAGGACACTTCTCCGATAGAATAAAAACGTGTTCTATTCCCTTCTAGCGGGTTTCATTCATTTGGTTTGACAGCATGCAATATTGTAAGCATATCGCATATCCTACGTGTATTAAGTCACTCTACCCAATGGAGAATGAGCGTTGAATATGGTTTACGATATTGCACGGTTGTCAAGGCAACATGTCGTCACATGTCCGAGCTGATGCGAATATCCAATAAGAAAGTTTTCTGCTGAGCATGTGCACAACCATTTCTTTGTTTGCCAGGAAAGAGAAAGATGCGCCGAACACCCACAAGGCTATGAAAACTTCATTAGATATTCTTCACGCATATTTACAAGAGAAAAACATACCAATGGACATAAAAAAAAACTGGAAAAGAGACACATCAGAGACATAAAACTTCCATGCTAGCGAGTGAGCGACTGTGACAATTTGTAAACAAACATGTCCGCCAGGTTTACTTCCGTTGAATTCGGAAGATTTTGAGAGAATTTTGAAAGAGAAAGATGCGTTGAACACCTCAAAGGAATGTGAATGAATAATAATAATAATAATAATAATAATAATATTGGCTTTTTTCGTGGTCTATCAGATATATTCCATTCAGCTACTCGTCTTCGACTCGTTCAGTATCATGCTCGCTGAATGGAATATATCTGATAGACCATGAAAAAAAGCCAGACGATATTATTTAAACATGTCACTCAGATCCGCGATGGATTTCGTATGAAAAATGTGAGTTTTTCAACACGAGAAGATAAACTTCATATCTTCAAGCCAACGTGTGATTTTTATTATGTTTTTTATTATATCGACATTCACAAACAAAAATTCCCCAAATTTATCAAAACATCAATTTATCATCGATTTCCTCACGAGTCACAGATAGAGGTTTATGTCCCGGTTTTGGTTCTCCATGTCCCGGATGGAGCTCGGATGAAAAATACCAGTGGTGTATTATATGTCCCAGTAAAACACTCACGTCTGTATGTAATATCTAATAAATATAAACCTGTGATTTGGAGTCTGAGCTGCTGTTCTAGGAAACTAATCAACACCTTCTGATTTCTGAAATTGGAAAATATCTGTGTACTTCTGAACCCTGTTCATGCTGATCCTAATAAGTACAACCTCATTTACGAATTAGAAGAAATCATACTTTATTAGATCTGTAGAACTGTGGAACTCTTTGCCATCTCGCGTTAAACCCCTTGATTTATTGTCGATGTTCAAATCTCAAATCACCTTCCTGATATTTATCGATCAAAACGAGTAACTTATAGCCATCAACGTTAGCGTCGAATGAAAATGTAATTATATTGATTGATTCGTTTTGATTTTCCTTATTTATATCATTAATCCACCAAAATCGTTCAAGTTTTAGTCCCTGGTTTTGAACGCAGAGCCTTCCTTCGTCACGTCGATCGAATTCACCTTTCTTTCTCATCCAGTGATAATATTGTACAGTTTCTGTGTCTGACTTCATTTTTATACGTCTCATGTTTATCCTTCTGACCAATCAGAACCCAGAATTCAACTCTGTTATTGTGATATATTTAAATTAATTAAAACAATATGGCCCATATAATATAGTAGTTATGTCTTGCATTGGACCGGTTGATGGAAAATAATGCACAGAAATAGATACCTGAATGGCTGTAATCTGCTTTTTGTTCATTTTAAAGAATAACAGAAGATCATTTTTGGCCGGTTTTGACAGCGTGAGTTTAAGCCGTGTGTTAAGATGCTGAGAAAAGCGGTTTTGAAAATCAACTTTGAGTCCAGAACGCTAGTTTGTGTGAGGATAGGCCTGCTGTCAGTTATTCTACAGACACACGCTGGATCTGGGGGCGGAGTTCTGTGAAGATGGGCGGAAATAGGAGTAAATAAATAAACAAATAAATCGATAGATAGAATGTCAAACCCACTTACTGAAAAGTTAGACACCTAATGCATCTTAAAAAATAAAGGATTCTACAAATATTTTAAATATACTCATGGGTGCACAGACTCAAAACTAAAGTACGAGTTCAAGTAATTCAACATAATGTAAATTTGTGAACAGTCTTTTTAAACAATACACTTACAAGAGAATTAAATGTTCTACAGTTTCCGTGTGTTTCTGTTTCAGTGAAGAAAAACATTCACTCAGCTGGACTTCCTTACAGCACACTGAAGCACAGTGCTTTAAACATACTTCAAATATTCAGTATTTAATGTATACATTTTTAAATGTATTTTTAATATTTTTATCAATTAAGTATGCTTTTTATGCACCGAAATACGTTTGTTTTTCCACGAGCGACGGCGTACGGTCGCAGCGAGATCTTGTGTGAGCCGCGAGTCCGTTTCTCTTCAAAGCCACACAATTCATCAGTCATGCTGTAGCGGCTCCTCACCTAACGCGATTAAGACGACGTGCTGTCCCGCCGCAGATACTGATGAAGCAGACAGAGGGAGAGAGTGAGAGATGTGGGAGGAGGGAACCGGCCATGGGAGCAGAAATTAAATTTGGATAATGGAGTACATCCATTTGAGGCGCTTTGGTGAAAACAAAGGGGATGAGCACGATGAGCGAGCAGGAAGTTGAGAGAGAGAGAGAGAGAGAGGGAAAATGATAATGACCTCCGGAGAGTGGATGACTGAGTATCGGCTTCAATCCAACCTGCCACATCACGTCCTGTTCAATCCCATCACTGCTCACGCTGCGCCAAACCATCAGGTGCGATAATTAATATCAATGTTCATTCAGGTAGCGTTTGACCTTATGACCTTCAGGTTGTGTTTTAGAAAAAAAAAGGCCCCATTAGCAAAGTACAGTATATTTATGACACTAATCATGGACTTGAATAAGATATTTTATCATTTATTACTCGCACTGTGGAAGGAATGGCATCTATAGTCATTTTTGGTTTAATTTAAATATGTTGGTTCGTGAATACTTAATATTCATGAGCTATTTGCATGAGCATGATGGAGGGGGGGGTGTAAATAAATAATAAACCTGTCAGAACTGAGACATGAACTATGAAAATATTCCACTTAATATTTTTTAATAATTAAAAAAAAAAAAAAATATATATATATATATATATATATATATATATATATATATATATATATTTAAACTATTACAACTTTTGCTCTTAAAAGGAAATACATGAAGGATTGTTTTTAAATGTACAAATAAATATACAATATAAAATAAATCTACAAAAACATTTTATATAAAAATCATGCAGATTAAATCATAAAAATATAAATATTTTCCCACAATACAACGTGTGCATGTTTAACGATGTGGCAAGTATTTACCTTTAAAAATGTATTTTAAAAAATTATTCAATATTTTATTATTATTTTTTTTTTAGATTAGATAGAGGGGGCAGCACGGTGGTGTAGTGGTTAGCGCTGTCGCCTCACAGCAAGAAGGTCCTGGGTTCGAGCCCCAGGGCCGGCGAGGGCCTTTCTATGCGGAGTTTGCATGTTCTCCCCGTGTCCGCGTGGGTTTCCTCCGGGTGCTCCGGTTTCCCCCACAGTCCAAAGACATGCAGGTTAGGTTAACTGGTGACTCTAAATTGAGCGTAGGTGTGAATGTGAGTGTGAATGGTTGTCTGTGTCTATGTGTCAGCCCTGTGATGACCTGGCGACTTGTCCAGGGTGTACCCCGCCTTTCACCCGTAGTCAGCTGGGATAGGCTCCAGCTCGCCCGCGACCCTGTAGAACAGGATAAAGCGGCTAGAGATAATGAGATGAGATGAGATGAGATTAGATAGAGCTTTATTGATCCCTTTGGGCAGGTGCCCTCAGGGAAATTAAAATTCCAGTAGCATCATTACAGGATAAATAGAAAATAGAGAAAACTTCGAGATAAATTAAGTACAACCCCGATTCCAAAAAAGTTGGGACAAAGTACAAATTGTAAATAAAAACGGAATGCAATAATTTACAAATCTCAAAAACTGATATTGTATTCACAATAGAACATAGACAACATATCAAATGTCGAAAGTGAGACATTTTGAAATTTCATGCCAAATATTGGCTCATTTGAAATTTCATGACAGCAACACATCTCAAAAAAGTTGGGACAGGGGCAATAAGAGGCTGGAAAAGTTAAAGGTACAAAAAAGGAACAGCTGGAGGACCAAATTGCAACTCATTAGGTCAATTGGCAATAGGTCATTAACATGACTGGGTATAAAAAGAGCATCTTGGAGTGGCAGCAGCTCTCAGAAGTAAAGATGGGAAGAGGATCACCAATCCCCCTAATTCTGCACCGACAAATAGTGGAGCAATATCAGAAAGGAGTTCGACAGTGTAAAATTGCAAAGAGTTTGAACATATCATCATCTACAGTGCATAATATCATCAAAAGGTTCAGAGAATCTGGAAGAATCTCTGTGCGTAAGGGTCAAGGCCGGAAAACCATACTGGGTGCCCGTGATCTTCGGGCCCTTAGACGGCACTGCATCACATACAGGCATGCTTCTGTATTGGAAATCACAAAATGGGCTCAGGAATATTTCCAGAGAACATTATCTGTGAACACAATTCACTGTGCCATCCGCCGTTGCCAGCTAAAACTCTATAGTTCAAAGAAGAAGACGTATCTAAACATGATCCAGAAGCGCAGACGTCTTCTCTGGGCCAAGGCTCATTTAAAATGGACTGTGGCAAAGTGGAAAACTGTTCTGTGGTCAGACGAATCAAAATTTGAAGTTCTTTATGGAAATCAGGGACGCCGTGTCATTCGGACTAAAGAGGAGAAGGACAACCCGAGTTGTTATCAGCGCTCAGTTCAGAAGCCTGCATCTCTGATGGTATGGGGTTGCATTAGTGCGTGTGGCATGGGCAGCTTACACATCTGGAAAGACACCATCAATGCTGAAAGGTATATCCAGGTTCTAGAGCAACATATGCTCCCATCCAGACGACGTCTCTTTCAGGGAAGACCTTGCATTTTCCAACATGACAATGCCAAACCACATACTGCATCAATTACAGCATCATGGCTGCGTAGAAGAAGGGTCCGGGTACTGAACTGGCCAGCCTGCAGTCCAGATCTTTCACCCATAGAAAACATTTGGCGCATCATAAAACGGAAGATACGACAAAAAAGACCGAAGACAGTTGAGCAACTAGAATCCTACATTAGACAAGAATGGGTTAACATTCCTATCCCTAAACTTGAGCAACTTGTCTCCTCAGTCCCCAGACGTTTACAGACTGTTGTAAAGAGAAAAGGGGATGTCTCACAGTGGGAAACATGGCCTTGTCCCAACTTTTTTGAGATGTGTTGTTGTCATGAAATTTAAAATCACCTAATTTTTCTCTTTAAATGATACATTTTCTCAGTTTAAACATTTGATATGTCATCTATGTTCTATTCTGAATAAAATATGGAATTTTGAAACTTCCACATCATTGCATTCCGTTTTTATTTACAATTTGTACTTTGTCCCAACTTTTTTGGAGTCGGGGTTGTATTTACACATACAAATATTTTAAAAAAAGATATGAAAAAAGTCCAGCAGGAGTATATATTTGTAATCTGAAAAATATAAAGAATGAGAGTAAAAAAAGGACTGCACAAGGACTTGGTGAGGAAAAAAGATGCAAAATTAAATCACATGGATTCATTTCTAGAGTTTTCTAGATTTCCTAAGAATTAATATAAAGTAAATGCACTTTAACTAATCGAATTTAATTTTATAGATTGTTATTTTTTCAAATTTTATTTATTTATTTTTACAAATAAAGTAGGACATGTCAGCAAGTTGGTGAAAATGTCTCTCTTTTAAAATAATACGTATTAATATTTTCACAAAAGAAGGACCGGTGTCAGCAAGTCAGGGACAATGTTGTTCTTTCTTTCTAATGTGTTTCCTACAGAATCAGGTCATGTTCTATGCTTATAAAAATTCAAAAAGATAATTCGACATCATGTTGAGGATTAAATGCTCATGTAATCCTGTTTTGTAGTTTATTCACTCACACACACACACACACACACACACGAGATTTTAATGAGCTTCAGTCTTTCCTGTTAGAGACCTCATCGTCACAATGGCCGACGCAAAGTAATTAAAACATCAGTGTGTTTCTGTGTGCGTCTCTCTTTATTAGTTTGGGGGCTGAGGGACGCGGCGTCCTTCGGCTTCTGAGCAAAAATCAAGTTGCTCGATCACCACTTTACTGTTCTAAAGTCTGAACTTTAACGAGAGAAACAAACAGGGCATGCTGGAGTCTAAAGGGAGACAGAGAGAGAGAGAGAGAGAGAGAGAGAGAGAGAGAGAGGACATACTCCTGCACCTGAAGTGATGTGATGCAGAGCGAAGAAACACCACAATCATGAACACACCTGTGTATACGTCTCTAAAAATAAGACCGACATGATACAATAATGCTAAAAGCAGCTTACAGAATCAATAACGCCCACAGCATCTACAGCATTCACAGGGTCTCGTCTCTATAGCACCGATAGCGTCTGCAGCACCTTCATCGTCTACACAGTCTA
>NC_083575.1:94575188-94590188 GCF_027579695.1 Neoarius graeffei | reverse complement strand
GTATGTGGTTTGGCATTGTCATGTTGGAAAATGCAAGGTCTTCCCTGAAAGAGACGTCGTCTGGATGGGAGCATATGTTGCTCTAGAACCTGGATATACCTTTCAGCATTGATGGTGTCTTTCCAGATGTGTAAGCTGCCCATGCCACACGCACTAATGCAACCCCATACCATCAGAGATGCAGGCTTCTGAACTGAGCACTGATAACAACTCGGGTCGTCCTTCTCCTCTTTAGTCCGAATGACACGGCGTCCCTGATTTCCATAAAGAACTTCAAATTTTGATTCGTCTGACCACAGAACAGTTTTCCACTTTGCCACAGTCCATTTTAAATGAGCCTTGGCCCAGAGAAGACGTCTGCGCTTCTGGATCATGTTTAGATACGTCTTCTTCTTTGAACTATAGAGTTTTAGCTGGCAACGGCGGATGGCACGGTGAATTGTGTTCACAGATAATGTTCTCTGGAAATATTCCTGAGCCCATTTTGTGATTTCCAATACAGAAGCATGCCTGTATGTGATGCAGTGCCGTCTAAGGGCCCGAAGATCACGGGCACCCGGTATGGTTTTCCGGCCTTGACCCTTACGCACAGAGATTCTTCCAGATTCTCTGAATCTTTTGATGATATTATGCACTGTAGATGATGATATGTTCAAACTCTTTGCAATTTTACACTGTCGAACTCCTTTCTGATATTGCTCCACTATTTGTCGGCGCAGAATTAGGGGGATTGGTGATCCTCTTCCCATCTTTACTTCTGAGAGCCGCTGCCACTCCAAGATGCTCTTTTTATACCCAGTCATGTTAATGACCTATTGCCAGTTGACCTAATGAGTTGCAATTTGGTCCTCCAGCTGTTCCTTTTTTGTACCTTTAACTTTTCCAGCCTCTTATTGCCCCTGTCCCAACTTTTTTGAGATGTGTTGCTGTCATGAAATTTCAAATGAGCCAATATTTGGCATGAAATTTCAAAATGTCTCACTTTCGACATTTGATATGTTGTCTATGTTCTATTGTGAATGCAATATCAGTTTTTGAGATTAGTAAATTATTGCATTCCGTTTTTATTTACAATTTGTACTTTGTCCCAACTTTTTTGGAATCGGGGTTGTACATATCATCTATAGCGTCTATAGTGTCCATATCGTCTACAGTAGGGTTTCCCAAAGTGTGGTGCGCGCACCCCCGGGGGTGCGCAAGATAAAAAATGTAATGGCGATTTTTAACTCCTCTTCTACACCGTAACGGTTCTGCAGTAGTTTGTGGCTTCATTCATTCATTCATTCGCGATGCTCAACTGGTTGAAATCGGCAAAACTAAATGCGCCACCACAAATCAGAGATTCTCCGCTTTGGCAGCAATTAAAACTAAACATCGGCAAAGACTGGGAGATGTTGAGAAAGATTTGAGGCTGAGACTGTCTTCAATTACCCCAAACATCGGAGAGCTCTGTGCCAAGATGCAGGCCCATCCGTCGCATTAATATTGGTATGTATTTGGCCAAATGGCATTGATCTTGCTAAAAATATATACTGCTACTGAAAATAGGACCTATATAGCCTACTGACCCACCCACCGTCTGTCTCTCTCTCTCTCTCTCTCTCTCGCTGCAGACTGAGCCGCCAGCGCTGCACTTCACAATCAGATGGATCCTCTTCTTTATCTGTTCCTGATATGCTCCGTAATTGTTGTATCTCTTTAAAATGCATATGTTCATAATTATCATTGCTATTTTTACTGTTATTATATGTTAACTTTTTGCAAATTAAATTCATTCTCAATTCATTTTCATAACCTTGTAATGACAGGGTTGTGTTGCTAGTGTTTTAAACACGGATGAAAATCATATATTTTCCCCGTATCTGGCTGGTAGACTACATGCCTCGATGTGATCTCCCTTTGTAATGAATTTGTGCATTTACCGTGTTGCAACGTTTTAAAACTGTTACATTTCAATCAAATTCTATCTAATTCAAATACGAGAGCGCATAATATGTTAATGTGATTCGATGTTCTCATTCGAGCACGACGTGCTGCCTTTGTAAGAAAGCTTTGGTGTTTTTTTTTTTTTCACTTTTGTGGTTTCCTGCAGGTGTGGCAAACGATGTTTGTTATCATTTTAGCACGATTAAAGATGCTGCCTTTATAAGAAAGCGTGTGTTTTTTGAAACTGGGGAACTGGGGGTGCGTCAACCTGGTTGGAGTATAGAAGTGGGTGCACGGCCAAAAAAGTTTGGGAACCGCTGGTCTACAGCATCTATAGTGTACATATCATCTATAGCGTATAGTGTACATCTTGTCTACAGCATCCATAGTGTCCATATCGCCTATAGTGTCCATATTGTCTACAGCAGGGGTTTTCAAAGTGTGGGAGAGTCAGCCCCCCCTCAGAGAGCAAATAAACAACAGCGCCCCCTCACAATTTTTGTTGTTGCTATACTTAATGTTCCATACCTATTTAAAAAAAAATGGTTGTTGTACACATTTTTATTTTTTTCTTTTACACAATTTAAACATCTGTGCTTTTCTTTTAAAACATCTTGTTTTACACATTTTAAACATCTCATAGCATCGTTAGCTAGCACCTCTTGGCAGACAACACACTGTGGCAGTGGAGCATCTTCAGATCCAGTCCATGAAAATCCAAACTTTAAATAATCGTGGCCATACTTCCTTCTTTTTTCAGTCCCCCCAGGATTTCACGGGCCTTTTTTGTGATTGTTACGGGCTAAAATGTCTGATGTTGCGGGGGTTACCAAAAAACTGCGATGAAAGTTGCGGTGTTTTTTAGGTTTTTGTTGCGATTACATTGCGGGAGGAAGTGAAAGTTGCGAAAAATTGTTGCGATTTTCTCTTTTTGTGATTAAAATTGAGTGATATGTTAAATATTAAGTTATTACTGAAAAACTATTGATTAAAAAAACAAAGACACTGAGAAATGGTCCTATAAACAAATTTACCAATATAAAAGATTACCAGGACTACAAAAATGCAGAAAAATAGGCTTTACTTATCCAAATGCACCTGTTGGTTCAAAAGTTAAAGTGCAGAGAACCTCACAGCACAACATGAAGTTACCTTAAAATATAATATAAATGCCTCAGCTTTCATGGAAGAAAAAAAAAAACTATTAATACTAGTACTGTGTGCAGGCAGTCTCTCCTGAAGACTAAATTAAACAATAATTATAAACTAATAAAATAAATGGCTCAGGCTTCATAGAAGAAAAACAAAAACAATTTGAACAGAATCTCACAGTATGATGCTGAAGCTGCCTAAACAATGGAAAATAAAATACCATTTTGGCAAAAATGTTGGCATCCATTAATTTCTTGTATTAAGTAAAAAAAAAAATGTAAAGTGCACACAGTCCTTCACTGTAAACATAACACACTTTCAGTAACAGAATTTAAGCCTATATAAACACTGACTCGCACATCATGCAATGTTGCCAGATACTGCTGACGTTTTCCAGTCCAAAATATGTTCAAAACCCGCCAAAATGCACTTAAAACCGCCCAATCTGGCAACACTGCGCGCATGCTGCTTCTCTTGAACGTATACACGGAAGTAAGGCGGAAGGTAGTTTGTCGACATCACCTCAAGACGACGCCAACGAGTGGTCAAATTTGCGGGAAGGTTGCGGTGATTGGATATAATTGCAACACCGCCCTGAATTCGCGGGGATTGGTTGAAGTTGCAAATCGCAACATCGCGAAATCCTGGAGGCTCTGTTTTTTTTGCTTGGCCCAGACTCTGTCTCCTCACTCACTGTAGCTTTAGGTACTAAAAATCGATCCATTTTGTCTCTGGCAAAGGCTAGCTCCTCACGTTGCGCCCCCCCTGAAGAACTCTGGTGCCCCCCAGGGGAGGTGTGCCCCACACTTTGAAAAGCCCTGCTCTACAGCATCTACAGTGCCTTGCAAAAGTATTCATACCCCTTGAACTTTTTCACATTTTTCCACCTTACAACCACGAACTTAAAAGTTTTTTATTGAGATTTTATGTGATAGACCAACACAGAGTAGCACATAATTGTGAAGTGAAACGAAAATGATAAATTGTCTTCAAAATTTTAAACAAATAAAAATCTGAAAAATGTAGTGTGCATTAGTATTCAGCCCCCTGTACTCTGATACCTCTAAATACAATCCGGTGCAATCAATTGCCTTCAGAAGTCGTCTAATTAGTTAATAGAGTCCTACTGTGTGTAATTTACTCTCAGCATAAATACACTTGTTCTGTGAAGGCCTCAGTGGTTTGTTAGAGAACACTGATGAACAAACAGCATCATGAAGATCAAAGAACTCACCAGACAGGTCAGGGATAAAGTTCTGGAGAAGTTTAAAGCAGGGTTAGGTTATAAAAAAATATCCCAAGCTCTGAACATCTCAAGAAGCACTGTTCAATCCATCATTCAAAAATGGAAAAAGTATGGCACAACTGCAAACCTACCAAGACATGGCCGTCCACCTAAACTGACAGAGCGAGCAAGGAGAGCACTGGTTAGAGAAGCAGCCAAGAGGCCCATGATCACTCTGGAGGAGCTGCAGAAATCCACAGCTCAGGTGGGAGAATCTGTGCACAGGACAACTATAAGTCGTACACTCCACAAATCTGGCCTTTTTGGAAGAGTGGCAAGAAGAAAGCCATTGTTGAAAGACAGGCATAAGAAGCCATGTAGGGGACACAGCAAACATGTGGAAGAAGGTGCTTTGGTCAGATGAGACCAAAGTTGAACTTTTTGGCCTAAATGCAAAGCGCTATGTGTGGCGGAAAACTAACACTGCTCATCACCCTGCACACACCATCCCCACTGTGAAACATGGTGGTGGCAGCATCATGCTGTGGGGATGCTTTTCTTCAGCAGGGACAGGGAAGCTGGTCAGAGTTGATGGGAAGATGGATGGAGCTAAATACAGGGCAATCCTGGAAGAAAACCTGTTGGAGGCTGCAAAAGACTTGAGACTGGGAAGGAGATTCACCTTCCAGCAAGACAATGACCCTAAACATACAGCCAGAGCTACAATGGAATGGTTTAGATCAAAGAATATTCATGTGTTAGAATGGCCCAGTCAAAGTCCAGACCTAAATCCCATTCAGCATCTGTGGCAAGATTTGAAAATTGCTGTTCACAGACGCTCTCCATCCAATCTGGCTGAGCTTGAGCTATTTTGCAAAGAAGAATGGGCAAAAATTTCAGTGTCTAGATGTGCAAAGCTGGTAGAGACATACCACAAAAGACTTGCAGCTGTAATTGCAGCAAAAGGTGGCTCTACGAAGTATTGACGCAGGGGGGCTGAATACTAATGCACACCACATTTTTCAGATTTTTATTTGTTTAAAATTTTGAAGACCATTTATCATTTTCATTTCACTTCACAATTATGTGCTACTCTGTGTTGGTCTATCACATAAAATCTCAATAAAAAACTTTTAAGTTCGTGGTTGTAAGGTGGAAACGTGAAAAAGTTCAAGGGTTATGAATACTATTGCAAGGCACTGTATAGTGTCCATATCGCCTATAGTGTCCATATTGTCTACAGCGTCTATAGCATCTATATTGTTTACAGTGTCTGTATTTTATAGAGCGTCTATGTTGTCCATATTGTCTACAGTGTCTATATTGTTCACACTGTCGACAGCGTCTATATTGTTCATATCGTCTACAGTGTCTATAGTGTCCATAGCGTCTATAGTGTACATATCGTCTACAACGTCTATAGTGCCCATATCATCTATAGCGTCGATAGTGTCTATAGTGTCCATATTGTTTACAGCATCTATATTGTCCATATCGTCTACAGCGTCTAGTGTCCATATCGTCTATAATGTCTATATTGTTAACAGTGTCTATATTGGGGTGGCACGGTGGTGTAGTGGTTAGCGCTGTCGCCTCACAGCAAGAAGGTCCTGGGTTCGAGCCCCGTTGCCGGCGAGGGCCTTTCTGTGCGGAGTTTGCATGTTCTCCCCGTGTCTGCGTGGGTTTCCTCCGGGTGCTCCGGTTTCCCCCACAGTCCAGAGACATGCAGGTTAGGTTAACTGGTGACTCTAAATTGAGCGTAGGTGTGAATGTGTGTGTGAATGGGTGTCTATGTGTCAGCCCTGTGATGACCTGGCGACTTGTCCAGGGTGTACCCCGCCTTTCGCCTGTAGTCAGCTGGGATAGGCTCCAGCTTGCCCGCGACCCTGTAGAACAGGATAAAGCGGCTACAGATAACGAGATGAGATGAGTGTCTATATTGTCTAGAGCGTCTATATTGTCCAAATTGTCTACAGCGTCTATTTTGTCCATATCGTCTATAGCATCTATAGTGTCTATATCGTCTACTGCGTCTATATTGTCCATATTATCTACAGCGTCTATAGTGTCTACATTGTCCATATCGTCTATCACATCTATAGTGTGCATATCGTCTACAGTGTCTATAGTATCCATATCATCTATAGTGTCCATATCATCTACATGTCCATATTATCTATAGTGTCCATATTGTTGACAGTGTCTATATTGTCTAGAGCATCTATATTGTCCAAATTGCCTACAGCGTCTATTGTGTCCATATCGTCTACAGCGTCTATATGGTCCATATTATCTATAGCATCTATAGTGTCGGCGGCACGGTGGTGTAGTGGTTAGCACTGTCGCCTCACAGCAAGAAGGTCCTGGGTTCGAGCCCCGTGGCCAGCAAGGGCCTTTCTGTGCGGAGTTTGCATGTTCTCCCCGTGTCCGCGTGGGTTTCCTCCGGGTGCTCCGGTTTCCCCCACAGTCCAAAGACATGCAGGTTAGGTTAACTGGTGACTCTAAATTGACCGTAGGTGTGAATGTGAGTGTGAATGGTTGTCTGTGTCTATGTGTCAGCCCTGTGATGACCTGGCGACTTGTCCAGGGTGTACCCCGCCTTTCGCCCGTAGTCAGTTGGGATAGGCTCCAGCTTGCCTGCGACCCTGTAGAAGGATAAAGCGGCTAGAGATAATGAGATGAGATCTATAGTGTCCATATCATCTCCTGCGTCTACATTGTCCATATTATCTACAGCGTCCATATTGTTTACAGTGTCTATATTGTCTACAGTGTGTATATTGTCCAAATTGTCTACAGCGTCTAGTGTGTCTATATTGTCTAGAGCGTCTATATTGTCCAAATTGTCTACAGCGTCTATTGTGTCCATATCGTCTACAGCAGAGGTCACCAACCCGTCGATCGCAATCGACTGGTCGATCTCGGAGGCTTTCCCAGTCGATCTTGGGGGATGAGGAAAGAAATTGGAAGATTATACAGAAATATACTGCAGTATATCTGATTGGCGTTCATATTACATGTCTTCCGATAGGCCCACTACAGCTTTCCCCCTCTGTGTCGCAGGGTTCTTTTTTTTTTTAACTCCTGCTGCTTACGTCTCTGAGTGTCGTCACCATGGTGATAGCCTCGCAATACAGTTCAAGGTTCTCCACGAGGGGTTTTAGAGGTGCGGGCCGCCCCCCTTTCTGTGATTCCCGCCCCCGTTTAATTTCTGCCGCCCCTTTACAAAAGGAAGCATGATATTGCCTATAAAACCGTGAGGATATAACCCGGCTGTCAGTGTTACTGTAGCTCTTGAAGTGTTTCCGCGGAGTGGTGGATCGGACTCGAGCCTGGCATGAACCGCTCCGACGCGCTATAATGACACCAATCTATCACCAGCCAATCAGGAGACTTAATCAAACGCATCCCCCGCCCACCAATCTATCACCAGCCAATCAGGAGACTTAATCAAACGCATCCCCCGCCCACCTGTGTCCGCGTCTGAGACGTTGAATTTTCACAGAAGGAGGGAAGAAGTTGACTGAGGTAAGACTGTGTGATGAATTAACGAACGAATAAGAGAGGAATTTCAACATATAGGGCTTAAGTTTGTTACCGTTAAATAAGCATTGCTTGTACAGTAACGTTATGTCGTTACAACGCTGACCCACTTTTAACGTGCCGAGTACCGACTGTTGCCGCTAACATGCTAATTAGCTTGCTGTCAAGTTTTCCCTTTGTCGAGCTTTAAGCGTAAGGTCATGGATGTTCCTACTGCTTGTTCCTGCCGTAATATGATGCGTGATATGAACCGAACTATAAGGCACTCACTGACCGTGTTCAGTCACAGCCATCACATTGACTTGAGTTGCGTGATGAACTGTAACCTCTGTAGCATGACAGCAGTCATTGGTAGTAGCATCACTGCAAGTTCATATTTGTCTTTATTGTGTATGTATGGTTAAAGAAAATCAGTTCATGTTGAATTGAAGTTGTCATTTTGTCACTTAAGTTACAATTTGTGATATCACTGTGTTGTAATTTCAGTTGACAATTTCCATTTTATGTTGCTGTGAAATTAATTAATTTAGTGTTACAATACAAACAAGACAGTGCAACTGATGTTAACAGTTCAGCTTTCTCATTACAATATTATTAGTTGATATTAATAACAATCTGAGTCATTGGTGGTTCATTCATTCTGCTCACTACAGATATCGGCCTATATATTTTTTGTGTATAGTTAATTTCCATTGTATGTTGTACTGAAATTAAGTCATTTCGTCAGCTCTCACAAGAAATTAAAAAGTTGGACCAGGGTCTTAAATCTTGTTCAGTTAAAATTAGGCCAAATAAAAAGCCTCAACTTGAAACAGTCCACTAGTCTGGATTTCTTTTTCTGTCAACGCTTCAAGGGGTAGATCTTGCTTGCCATCTAGGCAGAGGTTAGGGATCTCGGGCATAAAAAGGTTGGTGACCACTGGTCTACAGCGTCTAGTGTCCATATCCTCTACAGCGTCTAGTCTCCATATCCTCTACTGCATCTATAGTGTCTACAATGTCTACTGCGTCTATAGTGTCCACATTGTCTACAGCGTCTATATTGTCCATATCCTCTACAGCGTCTAGTGTCCATATCGTCTACCGTGTCTATAATGTCCATATTGTCTACAGCGTCTAGTGTCCATATTGTCTCCAGCGTCTATAGTGTCCAGATTGTCTACCGCATCTATAGTGTCCATACTGTCTACTGCGTCTATAGTGTCCATGTTGTCTACAGCGTCTATAGTGTCCATATCCTCGACAGCGTCTAGTGTCCATATCGTCTACTGCGTCTAGTGTCCATATCTTCTCCAGCGTCTAGTGTCCATATCGTCTACCGCATCTATAGTGTCCATATTGTCTATAGCGTCTATAGTGCCCATATTATCTACCGCGTCTATAGTGTCCATATCTTCTCCAGCGTCTAGTGTCCATACTGTCTACCGTGTCTATCGTGTCCATATTATCTACAGTGCTTATACTGTCCATATTGTCTACAGCGCCTATATTGTCCATGTCCTCTACAGCGTTGTGTCCATATCATCTACCGCGTCTATAGTGTCCATATCGTCTACCGCGTCTATAGTATCCATATTGTCTATAGCGTCTATCGAGTCAATAGCATCGATAGTTTTTACAGTGTTTATACTGTCTATAGCGTCTATATTGTCTCCAGTATTTATATTGTCTAAAGTGTTTACAGTTGTGATCAGAAGTTTACATACAGTGACATGAATGTCATCTTGGATATGAATGTCATGGCAGTATTTGGGCTTTCAATTATTTCTCTGAACTGTTTGTTTTCTGTGGCAGAATGATTGTACAGCATACAGCGTTTAAAAAAAAAAAAAACAAGAATTTGGTGCAGAAGTTTTAATTTATTTTGGGTTTTCTGAAATCAACACAGGGTCAAAATTATTCATACAGGTTCAAAAATTTATATATACTCACTCTGATTATTAATTCAGAGGTGCTGAAACTTCCAAAATGTCTTTTATCTTGCCAAGGCCGAGGTCTCTTAACTTCCTATTAGTGATCATGATTGACTACAGCTGGTAGCTTCTCTGTGCCTTCATAAAAAGGGTTTGTTTACAGCACTCACTGGATTGACCAACACACAATACAATGGGAAAGTCCAAGGAGCTCAGTGCAGATCTGAGAAAGAGGATTGCAGATGGAACTGGTTCATTGCACAAAGTGGATGGAATAATGAAGGGAAGACTACCTCAGAATTCTTCAGCATAACCTCAAACCACTTGAACATGATTGGGAGTTACAACAGGACAATGAACCCAAACACACATCAGAGCTGGTTGTGGAGGATAAAGCAGGAGAACATTAAGCTTAAAACAAGTCCTGACTTCAACCCTGGTTAAAATATTTGGACCGTGCTTATAAGTCGAGTCCATGCCAAGAAAAAAAATAATAATAATTTAACTCTACTAATTCTACCATGAAGAGTTGTGAAATATCCAACCAGAATTCTGCTAGAAGCTTGTTCATGGTAAACAAAAATGTTTAGTCAAGGTGAATCTTATGAAGAGACATTTTACCCAAATATTAGGTGTGATATATAGTTGACCTATATGTATACTTTTGGCCCTGTGTTGATTTCAGAAAACCCAAAGAAGATTGTCCACCAAATTCTAGTGTTTTTTTTTTTTTAAAAAGATGTATGCTGTACAATTATTCTGCCACAAAAAACAAACAGTTCAGAGAAATTACTGGAAGCCCAAATAGTGCCATGGCATTCATATCCAAGATGACATTCTGTCACTATATGTAAACTTCTGACCACAACTGTATATTGTCTATAGCGTCTACAGTGTTTATAGAGTTGACCGCATCTATTTTGTCTACAGCGTCCATAGAGTCTATATTTTCTATAGCATCTACAGTGTTTATAGAGTTGATGGCATCTATATTGTGTACAGTCTCTATATTGTGGACAGCATTTATAGCGTCTACAGCATCTATACTGTCTGCAGCGTCTACATTGTCTATAGCGTCTACAGTGTTTATAGAGTTGATAGCATCTATATTGTGTACAGCGTTTATAGCGTCTACAGCATCTATACTGTCTGCAGCGTCTACATTGTCTATAGCGTCTACAATGTTTATAGAGTTGATAGCATCTATATTGTGTACAGCGTTTATAGCGTCTACAGCATCTATACTGTCTACAGTGTCTACGGTACATTATCTATAGCATCTACAGTGTTTATAGAGTCAATAGCATCTATAGTGTCTACAGCATGTATACTGTCTACAGTGTCTACAGCGTCTTTGTCTACAGCATCTATATTGTTTATAGTGTCTACAGCATCTATATTGTTGATAGTGTCTACATCATCTATATTGTTTATAATGTCTACAGTATCAATACTGTCTACAGTGTCTACAGTGTCTATATTGTCTACAGTATCTATATTGTTTAGTGTCTACAGCATCTACATTGTTTAGTGTCTACAGTATCCATACTGTCTACAGCATCTATATTGTTTATAGTGTCTACATCATCTATATTGTTTATAATGTCTACAGTATCAATACTGTCTACAGTGTCTATATTGTCTACAGTATCTATATTGTTTAGTGTCTACAGCATCTACATTGTTTATAGTGTCTACAGTATCCATACTGTCTACAGTGTCTACAGCATCCATACTGTCTACAGCATCTATATTGTTTATAGTGTCTATATTGTTTATAGTGTCTACATCATCTATATTGTTTATAGTGTCTACAGTATCCATACTGTCAACAGTGTCTACAGCGTCTAGATTTTCTACAGCATCTATATTGTTTAGTGTCTACAGCATCTACATTGTTTATAGTGTCTACAGTATCCATACTGTCTACAGTGTCTACAGCATCCATACTGTCTACAGCATCTACCTTGTTTATAGTGTCTACAGTATCCATACTGTCTACAGTGTCTACAGCATCTATACTGTCTACAGCGTCTATATTGTTTATAGTGTCTACAGCATCTACATTGTTTATAGTGTCTACAGTATCCATACTGTCTACAGTGTCTACAGCGTCTAGATTTTCTATAGCATCGACAGTGTTTATAAAGTCGATAGCATGTATACTGTCTACAGCGTCCATATTTTCTATAGCATCTGCAGCGTTTATAGAGTTGATGGCATCTATATTGTGTACAGCGTCTATATTGTGTCCAGTATCTATAGCGTCTAGAGCATCTATACTGTCTATAGCGTCTACATTGTCTATAGTGTCTACAGCGTTTATAGAGTTGATAGCGTCTATATTGTGTACAGCGTCTATATTGCGTACAGTGTCTATAGTGTCTACAGCATCTATATTGTCTACAGCGTCCATATTTTCTATAGCATCTGCAGCGTTTATAGAGTTGATGGCATCTATATTGTGTACAGCGTCTATATTGTGTATAATATAGCGTCTAGAGCATCTATACTGTCTACAGCGTCTATATTGTCCATAGCATCTACAGCTTTTATAGTTGATAGCGTCTATATTGTGTACAGCGTCTATATTGCGTACAATGTCTACAGCATCTATATTGTCTACAGCGTCCATATTTTCTATAGTATCTGCAGCGTTTATAGAGTTGATGGCATCTATATTGTGTACAGCATTTATAGCATCTACAGCATCTATACTGTATACGTACAGCATCTACATTGTCTATAGCGTCTACAGCATTTATAGAGTCAATAGCATCTATAGTGTCTACAGCATGTAGACTGTCTACAGTGTCTACAGCGTCTATATTGTCTACAGCATCTACAACCCCGATTCCAAAAAAGTTGGGACAAAGTACAAATTGTAAATAAAAACGGAATGCAATAATTTACAAATCTCAAAAACTGATATTGTATTCACAATAGAACATAGACAACATATCAAATGTCGAAAGTGAGACATTTTGAAATTTCATGCCAAATATTGGCTAATTTGAAATTTCATGACAGCAACACATCTCAAAAAAGTTGGGACAGGGGCAATAAGAGGCTGGAAAAGTTAAAGGTACAAAAAAGGAACAGCTGGAGGACCAAATTGCAACTCATTAGGTCAATTGGCAATAGGTCATTAACATGACTGGGTATAAAAAGAGCATCTTGGAGTGGCAGCGGCTCTCAGAAGTAAAGATGGGAAGAGGATCACCAATCCCCCTAATTCTGCGCCGACAAATAGTGGAGCAATATCAGAAAGGAGTTCGACAGTGTAAAATTGCAAAGAGTTTGAACATATCATCATCTACAGTGCATAAAATCATCAAAAGATTCAGAGAATCTGGAAGAATCTCTGTGCGTAAGGGTCAAGGCCGGAAAACCATACTGGGTGCCCGTGATCTTCGGGCCCTTAGACGGCACTGCATCACATACAGGCACGCTTCTGTATTGGAAATCACAAAATGGGCTCAGGAATATTTCCAGAGAACATTATCTGTGAAGACAATTCACCGTGCCATCCGCCGCTGCCAGCTAAAACTCTATAGTTCAAAGAAGAAGCCGTATCTAAACACGATCCAGAAGCGCAGACGTCTTCTCTGGGCCAAGGCTCATTTAAAATGGACTGTGGCAAAGTGGAAAACTGTTCTGTGGTCAGACGAATCAAAATGTGAAGTTCTTTATGGAAATCAGGGACGCCGTGTCATTCGGACTAAAGAGGAGAAGGACGACCCGAGTTGTTATCGGTGCTCAGTTCAGAAGCCTGCATCTCTGATGGTATGGGGTTGCATTAGTGCGTGTGGCATGGGCAGCTTACACATCTGGAAAGACACCATCAATGCTGAAAGGTATATCCAGGTTCTAGAGCAACATATGCTCCCATCCAGACGACGTCTCTTTCAGGGAAGACCTTGCATTTTCCAACATGACAATGCCAAACCACATACTGCATCAATTACAGCATCATGGCTGCGTAGAAGAAGGGTCCGGGTACTGAACTGGCCAGCCTGCAGTCCAGATCTTTCACCCATAGAAAACATTTGGCGCATCATAAAACGGAAGATATGACAAAAAAGACCTAAGACAGTTGAGCAACTAGAATCCTACATTAGACAAGAATGGGTTAACATTCCTATCCCTAAACTTGAGCAACTTGTCTCCTCAGTCCCCAGACGTTTACAGACTGTTGTAAAGAGAAAAGGGGATGTCTCACAGTGGGAAACATGGCCTTGTCCCAACTTTTTTGAGATGTGTTGTTGTCATGAAATTTAAAATCACCTATTTTTTCTCTTTAAATGATACATTTTCTCAGTTTAAACATTTGATATGTCATCTATGTTCTATTCTGAATAAAATATGGAATTTTGAAACTTCCACATCATTGCATTCCGTTTTTATTTACAATTTGTACTTTGTCCCAACTTTTTTGGAATCGGGGTTGTATATTGTTTATAGTGTCTACAGCATTAATAGAGTCGATAGCATGTATAGTGTCAACAGCTTCTATATTGTCTACTATTGTCTAATTTGCTACTTTAATCTCGAATATTACCCCCTTTCTCAGCTCCGTGTTTTTTATATACACAATTGTAGGTTTTAGTCTCAGTATTGTAAATAATAACACAGTACTGTGAAGTCTCTCGTTATGAGCACTTACATATACAATATTACAAACACACACCAGTAAATAAAGCCTGATATAAACCAGTCTGTATTTATCCGGATATAAAATATAAACTCACGCTGTGCTTTGTGCTTGTGGTCATCTGTGCTGCTCTGTTTGAGTCACTGATGTCGTTGCTGTTAAACATCGTTCTTCTGCTGTATCAGTGAGGACTTTCTGAAAATTCCTGACAGTTTATTCAAATCAAAAGACGGGCTGGATGCGATGCCGATGTGGACTCGGTCTGAAACGGGCCAAGAGTGAAACTTTAAGCAGGATAGCAAGTGGGGGTGCGGAAGAGTCGAATGGGAGCAGAAAACACCCTGAGTGAAATATCACACTGCATTTAATCAGAGAGAGAGAGAGAGAGAGAGAGAGAGAGAGCAGACTGGATGTGAGTGAGTGAGTGAACGGGGTGCTGATGTGACAAGACGCTGCTTTAATTACTACAGCGGGAAAACCCAAAGCAGCGTCCTGGTTTCGTTCAAAATGTCACACGCTCACTGGGGACGGAGCAAAGTATAAAATATATATATATACATATACTGAGAAAAGAGAGAGAGAGAGAG
>NC_083575.1:94550188-94570188 GCF_027579695.1 Neoarius graeffei | reverse complement strand
ACCCTATTCACTGTCCCAGAGTGGACCTGTCCCAAACCACATACCCTATTCACCGTCCCATAGTGGACCTGTCCCAAACCACATACCCTATTCACCGTCTCATAGCGGACCTGTCCCAAACCACATACCCTATTCACAGTCCCATAGTGGACCTGTCCCAAACCACATACCCTATTCACCGTCCCATAGCGGACCTGTCCCAAACCACATACCCTATTCACCGTCCCATAGCGGACCTGTCCCAAGCCACATACCCTATTCACCGTCCCATAGCGGACCTGTCCCAAGCCACATACCCTATTCACCGTCCCATAGCGGACCTATCCCAAACCACGTACCCTATTCACCGTCCAATAGCGGACCTGTCCCAAACCACATACCCTATTCACCGTCCCATAGTGGACCTGTCCCAAACCACATACCCTATTCACTGTCCCATAGTGGACCTATCCCAAACAACTCTCCCTATTCGCCATTATAGAGTGGATGTGTATCAAACCACTCTCTTTATTCACTCAGTCCACTGTGGGTGTGTTCCAAATCACACATTGATTATTACACAGGCTACATAAACACCATGACAAATGTATTATTATGAGAATTTTATGGACGTGTCCCAAACCACACATCACAATGTCCATTATATAGTGTTGTCCCAGTGCACCCCAGGCCACACTGTTTGGACACTAGGTGCTTGCAGTGCATTATGGGGTTTGTTGGAATAAACTTGCATATATACCGTATGTGATATGGACACATCCACAAAAAAATAAAGTAAATAAAATAAAATACAAAAAAATCAATTTTAATTTTCAACCAGTTCACCATTTTGACAACGTACGTCTAGTCAGTGGGAAAACACTGGGAGTGATATCATCAGAGTGAAATATTGGTGATTATTATCCGTACAGGACACTTTTTCGATGGAATAAAAACGTGTTCTATTCCCTTCTAGCGGGTTTCATTCATTTGGTTCAATAGCATGCAATATTGTTAGCATATCGCTTATACTACGTGTATTACGTCACTCTACCCAATGGAGAATGAGCGTTGAATATGGTTTATGATACTGCACGGTTGTCAAGACAACATGACGTCACACATCGGAGGTGTAAAACTTCAGTGCTAGCAAGCGACTGTGACAATTTGTAAACAAACATGGCCGCCAGGTTTGCTTCGTTAAATACAGAAGATTTTGAGAAAATTTTGAAAGAAAAAGACGCGTTGGACACCCGAAAGGAATGTGTATGGATAATAATAATAATAATAATAATAATAATAATAATAAACACTGGCTGGTTTTTTTTGTAGTATATCAGATATATTCCATTCAGCTGCTTGTCTTCAACTCGTTTATTCAATATCACACTAGCTGAACGGAATATATCTGATATACTATGAAAAAAAAAACAGCCAATATGATTTAAATATGTCACTCAGATCCGTGATGTATTTCGTATGAAAAATATGAGTTTTTCAACACGAGAAGATAAACTTCATATCTTCAAGCCGACATGTGATTTTGCTTTTATTATATCAACACATTCACAAAGTCCCCAAATTTATCAAAACGATTCATCAATTTTCTCACGAGTGACAGACAGAGATTTGTGTCACGGTTCTGGTTCTCCATGTCCCGGATGGAGCTCGTATGAAAAATGAGTGGCGTATTTCTCATCAACTTTGGCACATGTTTGACAAATCAGCTGTCTCCATTCTTTTCTGTTTTTGACTTTCGATTTCAAAGAACTTTTACACGTATCTTTATATTAGGGCTGTCAAAAGATTAATTTTCTTGATCGCAACTAATCTCAGAAATTTCATAGTTAATCGCGATTAATCTTGATTTACTTTGCATGTGTAAAATTGATATTTTGCAGTAAGACCGTTCGAATCTAAAGTTAAACCCACAATGCAAAGTATTTCTGACCATTGTGTCTTAAATTGGAATAAAATGAAGACAGAGACAAAAGCAGAATTTATCTTTTGGCCTTTTTTATTTCAAAAAGAGTGTAGAGAAAGGAAAACAAGTATTAAGAATGAATGACTGGCTACTTTGGAGAAATTGTAAATAAATGAACACAAGAAAAAAAAATCAGAAAAAGTGCCATGTAGACCCACTTGTCTCTACTTCAGATTTGACTATGAACAATGTAATGTCAGGCCACTCTCTTCTTCAAAAATAAAATGTCACCATAAAAAAATAAATAACCATACAAAGCACTTCATAACTTAAAATTACTGTCAAACAAACTAATTCTGTCCAAAGTCGTAACAACTGTAATTGTCATTGGATTTTTTTTTTCAGAACTGCCTGACTGTGAAGTTTACCCTCCTTTTTTTTTTTTTTGGGGGGGGGGGGGGTGGACTGCCAAGGACAAGGCCCTACTTCTTTTCTTTGAGCCAATTACTAACACAGACCAATCTAGTGACGTTATCAGTGGACAGGGCTGCTCTCTTCTTTTGGATAATGTGACCAGAGAGTGAGAACAGTCTTTCACAAGGCACTGTTGTTGCAGGTGTGGCGAGATATTTCATTGCCAGAGGTGCCAAACTTGGATAAGCCACTGCGTGTCCAGACCACCATTTCAATGGACAGTCTTCTAAGGAGATGCTGGGCTCACCTTTGTACCGGTCCACAGTCATGTCAGATGCTGGGTCCACTTCTTCATCTGAATCTGATGCAACTAACAGAAAACCGTTGCTTATCCATCACAAAAGAGGACTAAACTGAAGACAACAGCGTGTCCTTCCATGCCAATGCCAACGACTCGATGGAAACCACACGCTTCCGCTCGAGCTGCCTACGGATGCGTAGAAGGAACAAAAGACTAGCAAACTCGAAATAGCGCGTTTAACCGAAAATGAGTTTAATTAATACAACCAGAGGAGCTGCATGTGGATGGTAGAAGTGCGGAAAATGCTGGTAAACTCTGATCGCGATTAAAAAAAATATTCGCGATCACAATTTACATTAATCTAATCGCGATTAACACGTTAATATTCCCAGCCCTACTTTATATCTAAATTTAGGACGTCCAACTGGACATGTTCTTTGGGACAAGTCACCATAGAAGACAGCTTTCGCTGGTCTTTCATTATCCAGTCTGGACACGTGTCCTAGCCAGCACAAGCATGTTCTAACTAGTTGGAGCTCTACATCTTCAACACCTGCTCTGGTGAGAACTTCTTCATTGCTGACAAAATGGTCCCATTTTGTCTTTAAAATCTTTCTAAGATGCCGCTGTTGAATTGTGTGAAGTTGCCTGACTTGATTATGGTACAAAGTCCTGGAGGTTTCACAACCGTAATTGAGTTGCAGTATAAGGCACTGGTTGTAGACCTTCATCTTGGTATTGGTAGTCAGGTCATGGGAGTCAGAAACTCAATGGCGTAATCTTCTGAATGCACAGGATATTGCTTGGATACGAGCTATTAATTATTTCTTCATGGAGCAGTCGTTAGTAATGAAACTGCCAAGGTACTTAAAGAGACTGACATTCTTTAATTTAGTGGCGTTGATGAAAAACTCAGCTTCAGGTCCAATGTGCATGGTTTGAGTTTTGGTGGTATTGATGTATTGACCCATCTTTTTAGTGAGGTCATTGTAAGCGGCTGGGGGGGAAGCTGTAATCCGACAGCAGCATCACTGAAGATTGTTGCATCATCTGCATACTGGGCCTCTCTAATATATTGTGTGGGGACTCTGGTCTTGCTCTTCAGTCTTCTGAAGTCAAATAAGTCACCATCAAAATGAAACCTGACTTACGCTGTAGGAACACTCGATCTCCAAAACGTGAGCCAGAGTAGAACAACTAAATGTATGTTAAAGAGAGTGGGTGCAAGTTTGCAACCTTAACACCACTGTTAAGCCTCACTCACAACCCGCCGTAAGTGTTTTGACACGCACGGGTCGCAGGGTTTGGTAGCTCGCAGCCGTGCTGCAGGGTCGCGGTGAACCCGGGGGAAAGTTTGGGGGAGGAGTCCAGGCAAAGTACTTGTCAAGTACAGGCTGCACACCTGACTTCCTCGAGGCGCAGGGAAAATTCCGCCGTTCGCCCGTGGAAAGCGTATATCTGACGCACGTGATCAGTGTGTGTTCAGCGAGTGTGACGCGCGTGTGACTTGCACTTTACCAGTTTCCTGCGCTACGAGTTCGGGCTGCACTTGTGAAGCGTGTGTGATGCATGTGATTAGCACGTTACAATCACTCATAACTTGCGTGTGATGTAAGCCAGGAGTGGGTATAAAACCAGCGTGTCTGCAGCGTTCTGCATCTGTCTTTCCACTGAAGAACATTGGATATTTTGTGGGAAAATTTTTTAAATTTTCAGTTTAAAGTTTAGAAAAGAAGAAGCGAGCAAAAGTGAAGTAACCCAGCCTGAAACAGCAGAGCGGGAGGAGGAGGAAGAGTTTGATGATGATGGTAGCAGCACCGGCGAGCCCTGCACGGACAGGGAGGAGTTTGCCTTCAAGCCGGCAGAAGGCACAGCCGCCCGCCAGAGGGATTTCCGCAGGTGCTTTAAACATTCATTTCAGTATCTATATGCTTATGTAATTAATATTATAGATGCTGATTTTCATGTATGTTTCAGCTAACGACGCCCAGAAGTGAGGACACTGCAATCCCATCATCGCTGTCAGGCCATTGTGCCATGCTCAGCGATGAGGACAAGGACATCCCGACACCCCGTCCCACCACTCAGCAGGAGCAGGACAGCAGCTCGGAGTCACAGTGTGTTTCAGCGCTCAAACTGTTGGGATATTTAGTTGGGATTTTTTACAGTATAATAAAATGCGTTATTCCCTTACTGTATACTCATGTTTTATTATTTGACATCTGCATGGTAAATTAACATATACTCAAATAAAAACAGCAAATGAGGTGGTCTTCTTCCCTTCTACAATGCTACACGCTACATGATCGGTTCCTTGGTTCTTCCCCCAATATATATACCCACAGTCTTGCCCCTCGTGTCGCGTGCAGGTCACGTGTGCTGCGTGCACACCACACATAGGGGTAGAAAGTGAGATATATGTCTATTTTGCGTGGTGCACAAATAGCAAGTGTGGAATACTTGTGTAGTATTTATGAGCATGTCACTCGTACAATGACCGTGTGTCACTCATGAGTTTTACTGTCATCGCAAAAAGCCTCTACTAGCCGCGCTGCCGACTTGGTTCAGGCGTACAAAAGGAGTACGGGTCCCGGACGTAGTGTATGCATTCTTGATTTGTCGCAAGACCCGTAGAATTTGCATGTGCAAAGTCTTCACGGGCAGTCTGCGACCTTCTACGGCGCTGAACACACGCAAGTGTCGCGCAAGTCTCAAGCACGGTTTTGCCAATTTTTTTTTTCCGTAGACCGCCCGTAGCAGCCCATACGGCGGGTTGTGAGTGAGGCTTTAGTTCACTATCAACAATGAACATTGCATGAACATTTGAGTACAATTTCTTAATGATTCTTACAAATTTTACTGGACAACCAAACCTCCCCAAGATGGTAAAAAGGAGATCCTGATTCACCATGTCAAACACCTTTGTAAAGTCCACAAAGGGTCTGTCCAAGTTCCTTCCCTGTTCTCTTGATTGTTCCTTTAGTTGTCTAAGAGTGAAAATGCCATCTACAGTATTTCTGCCACTACGGTACCCGGAATGAGATTGTGGATAAACCTTTGCCGCTACGTTTTTCAATCCATGCTAAATGATGTCAGCAAGCACTTTTCCAACAACTCTTCAAAGAGAAATTCCTCTGTAATTACCACATTGACTTCTACCGCCGTTTTTTTTTTTTTGTAAAGTATGGTGATATTTGGATTTAGCAACATGGTGGTGCAGTGGTTTGCACTGTTGCCTCACAGGAAGAAGGTTCTGGGGTTGAGCCCAGTGGCTGCCAGGGACCTTTCTGTGTGGAGTTTGCATGTTCTCCCCGTGTCTGTGTGGGTTTCCTCTGGGTGCTCCGGTTTCCTCCCACAGTCCAAAGACATGCAGGTTAGGCTAACTGGCTACTCTAAATTGTCCATAGGTGTGAATGACTGTTTCCCAAGCCCAGAAATGGGAGGGTTGCAGCAGGAAGGGCAGCCGACGTAAAACTACGCTACAAGTAATATGGTACTGTATGTGTATCAGTAGGGTCCACATCCACCCCAATCTGGCAACAGTGCTGGACAAAGATGATGATGATGATGATGATGGACTGACTAAATCTGGAAGGATATTTTCTGTCATCCAAAAGATGGGGAGGACTGATGAAAGGAAGGCTCTTAAGTAAGTGAGCAGTTCCATTCACAAGGACTTCAGGCAAAATTCTGTCAGATCCCAAGTTTGGTGTTTTTTCGGGCTTGGTCCAGCTCAGCTTCAGTGATTGGCTCATCTTGTTGGATGCTGCTCAATGTCCTCCAAGATGTTATGACCTACGTCTGTAGGCTGGTTTAGAAGAAGTTCACTGAAATGTTCTACCCATCTCTCTTTGATTTCATTCAATGTTGTTTTTCAGACCCCATCCTTTGATCTTGCAGGGCGTGTGCTTGGGGGAAGCCATGGCCTAATGGCTAGAGAAGCAGCTTCAGGACCAAAAGGTCACTGGTTTGATTCCCTGGACCAGTAGGAATGGCTGAAGTGCGCTTCTGCAAGTCACCTGATCCCCCAACTGTTCCCCAGGCTGCTCTGTGTATGTTGTATGTTGCTCTGGATAAGAGCGTCTGCTAAATGCCATTAACGTAATGTAATGTTTTAGGGCCATAAACTACATTTACTGTGGCGTAGAATTCTCGGTGGTTCTTTTCTTGTGAAAACTGCTCTGCTTATTCAGCTTTCTTCTAAAACCTTTCGTGTTTTAGAAGAAAACGTTCTTTAGAAGAGCATTCTGATTCAGTTTCTTATCCTTCAACAGCTTTCGAGTTCCTCGTCCTGATCGTCGAACCAGTCATCTGACATCCGTTTTTCTTTCCAAATGTACGATCAGCAGCCTTCTGGAGTAGTTCCTGAAATTCTTCCCAATCCACATTCCGATCAGGTTGCCTTTCATTCAACAAGTGTTCCAGCTTTTCTTTTCTTATGATGTTACGATTGGTGTCGAGTTTCTTAGGTGGTTTCGCACCACTCTTCCTTGGTTTGAGAGAAGAATGACATTTGCATACTAGTAGCTTGTGATCTGTGAAACAGTCAGCTGTTAAATTGACTTTGGTGACTGTGATCGGTTGTATGGCTTCTTTGTTGGCCATCACATGATCCAGTTGGTGCCAGAGCTTCGAGCGCAGATGCTGCCATGTATTCTTCAGATGATTTTTTAGTCGGAACATTGTACCCATGATAGATAGTTGAAATCTGGTACAAAATTCTAGAAGCATAATGAGACCGTTTGAATTCATGTTTCCCAAGCACAGTCGGCCAGGATTGCTAATTCTTTCCAACATGAGCGTTAAAGTTACTAACTACAAAGTCATCTGGACAATTTTAAACTTTTTTTTTTTATTGTGTATGGCATTTTCCTCTGTCCTGCAAGAACAATATCATGCGGACGAGATGTGATCATTTTGATGTCCCGAGGGTCGCTTTTCTCCATTTTGGGACCATCTTCCTCCCTCTTGAGGTAAACGGTACGGCCCGACGGAAACAAGGAGCTTTAACTAATTAGCATAACTATGGAACTGCGTCACATCAAGATGGCGACGCATGGAAAACATCATGACTTTGCATCGACCTCGGAGAGTTTTGAGTCGCAGGGATGTAATTTGTGGTTGACGTTCGTGAACAGATCCGTGAAACAAAATACGGATATTTATATCTTTTCTCTGTTCCTGCTTTTGTGTTCTCATTTCTTTCTCTGTAAGATCAAAACATTAGGTGTAGAACTCCATACTTGCTATCATGGAGTCGAGCCCATGCATTCTAAGGCTAAGCTCGCTAAGCGCTAGCTAGAATGATTTAGTTATTTGTCCAGAAAAATGACGCGTCATCTAACCTTGCTGTGTCTTACAGTTGCACTCACTCGGCAGGCTTTCCTTTTCTTTTCCGCTGGAAGGAGAGCCGAGTCCACCATGTTTGCCCAAGCTGACTTGTTTTGTTTAAAAGTACCGTAGGTCAAACGCCCCACGGTGGTCATGTGATATTGTTGCTCACTTACTTCGGCGATCTCTGGAAACGTAAAATGCGGGAAGCTTTTAATCTCAGCAAAACATTTCCACGCAGGACACATTGTGTGTGTCTGTAGCAGTGAAACATCTTGAAAGTCCAACAGCAAGAGAAATAGAACATTTTACCCAGAATTCAACGTTGCAGTCAGAACCTTTAAGATCTCCAAGGATTCTGATATCATGCTTTGCAACGTATAAGCAATCTCCCAGCTTTTCATAAAATTGTTCTTTCTCCTCCGTTGTTCTTTGCATTGTAGGTCCATAGACGTGACTAAGGGTTAGATGGTGACCATTTTTAATTGGATGCGTCATGTCATAAGTCTGTCATCGATTGACTTCGGAAATGATCCCTTTTGCAGCCGTTTTGTTGTTGATAGCAAAACCAACACCAGCTTCTTTAATTCACCACCACGCCAGGATATTTCGTGACTTCTTTCACGCATGTTGCCTGAGCCTGGATGCCCTACTTCACACCTTGCAGATGTTCACGTTCAGGTCTTACCGAGTCAGCATTATCATTAATTGTTGGTACATTCCATGCGCCAAGATTGAGAGGCTGATTTCTCGATGTTTTGTTCGATTTGACGGCTTGGTAGTTGTCGGCACCCCTGGACGCGGTAGCAATGTACGGACTTCACGTATTTCTCAGCACTGTCGTACATTGTGGCTCATCGGTTACCCCGGATGTGGTAGCAAAGTCTATATCTCTATAATTCATGATCTCCAGGATCTGCGATGATGACACTGCATGGTGCTATGTCGTGTCCCTTGGCAAGATATTATGTTGTATGACAGCACAGCATAGCTGAGATGGCCGCAGAAGTATCTTGCTGCTTTGTTGCCAGAACTGTTGCCGAGTTGACAAAACAGAAAAGCTGGTTGCTGGAACCACTGCCGACTTGATCGAGCGAATCGGAACCGGTGTATGGTTTTGTTTCAGAGTCTTCCTTCTCTTCGCCTTTGCCTGAAGAAGCTACAAGGCGTCAAGCTACAAGGCAGCAGGTGGATTTGGAATCAGAGTCCTCTTCTCTGATGCCAATGCGTTGGCTAGATGAGGTACCATGGGAAGGACCATACAGGCATGGAGGAGGACCGGTTCTACCAGTCGGGACGTGTTCCTGAGCCTTGCTGGGATACGGTGCTCCCCTTCTACACCCTGCAGCTGCAGTCTAACGTCATACCCAGGACGAGATTAATGTGTATGTGTGCATTAATAACACTGCAGACGTGGCTGTGTTCTAATCGGAGTGTCCAGTAGTCGTGTCCTAGGTTTGGTGGTTTGAAGCGCTGCACTGGGACATGATTCCAGCTGAGTTGTGAAAGTGACTATTTTTAAAAAGTGCTGTGGAGCTGAAATGGAGCTGAACTTTCACTGAACTTGGAGAAAAAAAACCAAACCAGAGTGGTGAGTGTGTGTGTTCTTATCATGCCACACACACACAGACGCATATTTGTCTCACTGTTCTTGTGAGGACCTTCCACTGACATAATTATGATTGCAGTTAATTAATGCTAAACCTAACTTTAACCTCAGTCATGAAAAGGAAACTTTTTGGCTCATTTATTTATCTATCTATCTTCGTTTTGTTTATAAAACACAACCGCAGCAATTTCCTTGTGGGGACCATCTGAATGTCCCCACAAAGTCAAAATTGTCAGATTTTACTATCCTTGTGGGGACATTTGGTCCTCAGTAGTATATAAACACACACACACACACACACACACACACCCTTATCATCATTAAACACAGAATTCAATTTCATTTCTGTCTGAATTTTAGACTGAAATTTTTAAAAAGTGTCAGAATACACAACCTGAAAAGAGCACACGGTGCTGCTGAATTCTGGATCCTGATTGGTCAGGAGGTGTTGATTCATTTCCTGTTTCCTGTAGCAGAACCTCTTTCAGTAGCGCAGATTTATAATGATGCATTAATGCACCCGTTCTAATACGAAGACGTTATCGTTTCTATAGCAACAGCTCATTCGCAGGGATGAATTGTTGTTCTGGAAGGAGATTTTTTTACTTCCTTTGAATTAAAGCTAGACGGCCTTTCAGATTTTTCAAGTGTAGGTCATAAAATTTTTTTTCCTGACACCTGATTATTTTTATTTAGTGATCAAAAGCTACTGAATTTGAATCACAGACTTCCAATTTTATTCTTAAAAAAAAAAACAGAACAATTAATGAATTTATTTCCACGTGGCCCCAAATTCTCCACTATTTTTTCCTGCTTCACCATGACCCAATACAAGATACTACATCATGCATCACATCACGTGGTGGGCTTTAAACGTTCACGCAAGGCATTGTGGGATACAAATTTGAAACAGGAGAGAAAAATGGAGGACGTGAGTGTGCGAATGAAACGTGAAAGACCGATTACAGTAACGGAAAGAAAGCGAGAAGAAAAGACGTTATGTTCTATACGAAGGAAAGGAAACGCAGGACCAAACTAATAAATATGGCGGTCAGCGAGCACCTCGGTGTGATCAGCTGTTCGTTTAGCGACAGAATGATGGAACTGTCAGTGCACGCTCAAAGGGAAACCTGCGCATGCGCACACACACGGACTTCCTCTGTCTGCTTGACTGCGCGAAGCGAGCGATTTCATGCACATTATTTGCTTTAATCCCCTCAAATTAAATAACTTCCCAGCCACAGAATGGCCTGATATTTTGTGAGATATTACAGAAATAAACAGATATCACAATCACCACATTTCAGACGGAACTCAATTTCACCGGTTTTATGAAATCGAAAAACCGTCTCGCTTTAACAGTAACTTACCAGGAATGCATTCGTGTAATGGTGGACTCAAAGAGCCAAACTTTACCGGATACACGGAACAAAATTCCCCGTCTCGTATTAAAATACAGTTTAGAGAGTAAACTATTTAACATGTCTAGTTTTATAAAGCCGCACTCACAACCCGCCGTAAGTGTTTTGGACACGCACGGGTCGCAGGGTTTGGTAGCTCGCAGCCGTGCTGCAGGGTCGCGGTGAACCCGGGGGAAAGTTTGGGGGAGGAGTCCAGGCAAAGTACTTGTCAAGTACAGGCTGCACACCTGACTTCCTCGAGGCGCAGGGAAAATTCCGCCGTTCGCCCGTGGAAAGCGTATATCTGACGCACGTGATCAGTGTGTGTTCAGCGAGTGTGACGCGTGTGTGACTTGCACTTTACCAGTTTCCTGCGCTACGAGTTCGGGCCGCATTTGTGAAGCGTGTGTGATGCATGTGATTAGCACGTTACAATCACTCATAACTTGCGTGTGATGTAAGCCAGGAGTGGGTATAAAACCAGCGTGTCTGCAGCATTCTGCATCTGTCTTTCCACTGAAGAACATTGGATATTTTGTGGGAAAATTTTTAAAATTTTCAGTTTAAAGTTTAGAAAATGGGACCCAAGAAGAAGCGAGCAAAAGTGAAGTAACCCAGCCTGAAACAGCAGAGCGGGAGGAGGAGGAAGAGTTTGATGATGATGGTAGCAGCACCGGCGAGCCCTGCACGGACAGGGAGGAGTTTGCCTTCAAGCCGGCAGAAGGCACAGCCGCCCGCCAGAGGGATTTCCACACGTGCTTTAAACATTCATTTCAGTATCTATATGCTTATGGAATTAATATTATATGTGCTGATTTTCATGTATGTTTCAGCTAACGACGCCCAGAAGTGAGGACACTGCAATCCCATCATCGCTGTCAGGCCATTGTGCCATGCTCAGTGATGAGGACAAGGACATCCCGACACCCCGTCCCACCACTCAGCAGGAGCAGGACAGCAGCTCGGAGTCACAGTGTGTTTCAGCGCTCAAACTGTTGGGATATTTAGTCGGGATTTTTTACAGTATAATAAAATGCGTTATCCCCTTACTGTATACTCATGTTTTATTATTTGACGTCTGCATGGTAAATTAACATATACTCAAATAAAAACAGCAAATGAGGTGGTCTTCTTCCCTTCTACAATGCTACACGCTACATGATCGGTTCCTTGGTTCCTCCCCTATATATAGACCCACAGTCTTGCTCCTCATGTCACGTGCAGGTCGCGTGCAGTGAAATGCACTTCTGTCTTGCGCGCCGCACAAATAGCAAGTGTGGAATACTTGTGTAGTACTTCTGAAGCACGTCACGCATACAATGACCGTGCGTCACTCGTGCATCTTACTGTCATCGCAAAAAGCCCCTACTAGCCGCGCTGCTGACTTGGTTCAGGCGTACAAAAGGAGTACGGGTCCCGGACGTAGTGTATGCGTTCTTGATTTGTCGCAAGACCTGTAGAATTTGCACGTGCAAAGTCTTCACGGGCAGTCTGCGACCTTCTATGGCGCTGAACACACGCAAGTCTCAAGCACGGTTTTGCTAAATTTTTTATCGTAGACCGCCCGTAGCAGCACGTACTGTACGGCGGGTTGTGAGTGAGGCTTAAAGTATAATTTCCAGGGATGATGTCATTTTCCTAAGACTTTAAATACACATAACAAGCTGTTGGCAAATTGCTGAGGAATAAAATTTGTCTATAATATAAATAATAATAAACAGGATGAGAAGTTGAAGTTACTGTTGCTTTGTGCTGGTTATTAAGTTCCCCGAGGATGATTATTTTCCTATAACAGCACGACACGGAGTGGATTAGTCTTTACTTATTGTAAATACACATGTATTGTTGATGGACGCGAGGATGAGAGGGTGGAGAGGGATGGACACCGTGACGGGATGATGAAGGGAAGAGCTAACTCGTCCTGCGTGATCACGTCGATATGAAGACAAATACTGAGCTTCCTGCTGTAATGCACACTGTAGATACTCGGCTGTGACCGATAACACACACACACACACACACACACACACACGGATCATCGAGGATTCAGAAATCAGATCTCTCTCTCTCACACACATATACACACACGCACTCTTGTGTAACACTCGTTCTCATTAGAGCAATGGAAAAGCTGGAGGGACGGATCGATGTTTTCATTTTTCAAGTGCTCGTATCCATTAGATGAGCAAAATTCATCCGTCACTCGCATTCCTTTCTGCTTAGATCCCGTCGCTTTAACAAGTCTCGGCCTCGATATGCAAGAAGCATTATTTTATTATAATAACCTTCATTATGTCTTTCAAGTCCCTCTCCCTCTCTCTCTCTCTCTCTTCCCATCTCTCTTCTTTCGTCCTATCTCTATCCATCTCTCCCAAGTTTATCAGGAAATTCCAGGAAAGCCGAAAGAACCTGGATGTTCTCAGCACTCCGACCCGAGGAGAGGAGTGAGTATACCTCGACACTTCCAGTCAGGACGTGTGATTAACGGCGGCTGGTGTCCAACATACCGAAACTAAGTGCTCATAAAGTTGTTTTTTATTTTAAACACACATAAATTACGCTCGCAGGAAATTTCACTGCACCCATTAGCGAGGCGACTCCCGGATTTCAGCCTCCTCACACGCCGCGGTGGTCCCAATCCCATCCCAAAGCCGCTGCTCTGTCTTTCTCACGCTCTGCGTCCGGATCACCTGAACGCACCACGTCTCATAAATCAGCCGAGCTATAAACACGTCTATAAACACACGTCAGGATGTTCGCGAGGAATCTGCTTTCAAATCCAGACACATTGAAAATATTCGCGATTACTCTTTTGTAATAAATTCCAAGATTCAGGACGAACACCAAACTGTAGAGAACGGCACGAAGTCAGAGATATAATCCGCACAAATCGGATCCAGGGCGCTCACGAAGGACAAAATCGCACATGAACGAGTTTCTTTCGCAATCGTAAAGACAGATATCGTAATAACGATGAACAAGGCCTGGGAAAGTTTACATTACTGGTTTACATCAAGATGTATGTTTGGTATTAGAGTACACACACACACACACACACACACACACACACACACACACACACACGCATTTGTCTCACTATCCTTGTGAGGACATTCCACTGACGTTATTATTATTGTAGTTGATTAATGCTGTGCCTGAACCTAAACCTCACTCGAACCTTCACCTCAGTCATGAAAAGGAAAATTTTTGGCTCTTCATTTTTTTTTTTTTCAGTTTTTGTTTAAAAAAAATATATATATATATTTCCTTGTGACGACCATCCAAATGTCCCCACAAGGTCAACACTGTCAGATTTTACTATCCTTGCGGGGACATTTGGTCCTCAGTAGAATATAAACACACACACACACACACACACACACACACATATTTGTCTCTCTATCCTTGTGAGGACTTTCCACTGACATCATTATTATTGTAGTTAATTCATGCAGTGCCTGAACCTAAACCTCAGTCATGAAAAGGAAAATTTTTGGCTCTTTTTTTTTCCAATTTTTGTTTAAAAAAAAAACAACAACAAAACAAAACACCACAACAGCAATTTCTTTGTGGGGACCATCTGAATGTCCCCACAAGGTTGAAATTGTCAGATTTTCCTTTCCTTGTGGGAACATTTGGTCCTCGGTAGTATATCAAACACACACACACACACACACACACATATTAAATGTATTTCTACCTTTTAGAATATTAAAAATAATTAATGTGCAATATTTTTTTAAATTTGCGAATATACGTACATCATAATTTGTCAGGTTAAGAATTTTTTTTTCATCATCATCATGATCATCATCGAACATACAGCGAATATATCCTGTACATAACGATTTATTTAAACACTATCTTCATCTACATCATTGTGCTTTAGATCAAGCGTCTAATTACGTAAAGCGATGTTTTGTTTCGTAGATTTTCGAAGAAAACGTGCATTTAAAAAAAAAAATCGCACTCGTGATTTCTGAGTACGGATCAGAGACTCGGGTTTTCTCATAAACACTGAAGCAATGACGTAATGATATTAGAAAGTGAAAAAGGGGAACAAATTATGCATTTTAGAACAGGGGGGAAAATCAGGCTTGAGTAAGAGTGCACATTATATTTATATATCGACAAATACAGCTACACATTACAGAAATATAGATTTTTTCCACATTAAATCGTGATTATAAGGATCGACGTTCACTTTAATAGAAACTGCAGAAACACACAGACCAAACACAGGCAAGTCCAGTATTTACACTCAAGTGGTCATTAAAATAAAAAATCCCTGGACTGCACACACACCAGCTCTAATGAACATATCCTGCTCTAAATTCCCTTCCTCCTTTTGACTCCATGGAAAATTTCTGAATTCTGTGCCATTCCGGAAAACTGGAACAGTGTCAGTGTATTAGGAGCGAGAAGTTCATGTGGAGAGTAACAGCGCGATCTCAGCCTGCTTTCACCTCCACCACAAGAGGGTGAAGAGGCTCCAGTTCACCATAAACACACACACACACACACACACACACGCTCCTCCCCATTTTATTTACAGTGCCATTCATAAAATATGAATCACCCAGCAGAGCGGCGGCTGAAGCCCCGGCGAAACACACGGCGCACAGCGAGGTATAAAATATCCGAGCATGTGTCACAGCCTGAACTATGACTCTCTCCTTCGTCAAATATGCATTTCCTCGCTCAATAATGCATGGCTCGAGGATCCCGCAAAGCACCACGTTTAATACCGAGAGACCAGCGCATGCTGCAGTCAGCGAGTCGTAAATTCAACATTAATAAACCTTCATATAAAAAAATAACAAAAATAAATAAATAACCTGACAGCCTGACGTAAATAAATATCCACCACACTCGTGATCGAGAAATAAATATATTGAAGAGTAAAACGGCAGTAAATCAGGTACCTCCTGCTCCCAGATCATGGTCAGGAAAGAGTTTATGTTCCACAGCAGCCACACTCGGCGCACTGAGCACGCTCAGTCCCGTCTCCATGTTTTTTAACAGGTACGAGACGGTCACATGGTCTGAGGCGACCCGGCCTCCTCGATTAGTGTGTGTATGAGTGTGTGCGCTAATACGGGGTGAAAAATCAGTGCACGACCCAACACACACACACACACACACACACACACACACACACAGGTTTATTTGGTCTTTATGAGGATCTTTGTGAGGTCACGTCTTTATGAGGACCTCCATTAATCTAACATTTACTGTAACGTATTAAGACCAAACTCCACCCCAACCTTCACCTCCATCACCACAAAGAAATACTGAAGCTTTTTAAAAATAATTTATACGCTATGATACATTTCTTTAATTCGGCGTATACATGCTGTAATAAAAACACAGACCGTTTTGTGAGGACCAGGTGATTGTGAGGACATTTCACACTAATCACGACTGATTTTTTTTCCCTCACAAAATATCCAGTTATTATATTATTTTGTATAATATGTCCAGAACAAACACAACAGATGTCAAACATTAAAAAAAAAACCTCCAGAACTTGTGGGTTTTTCCCCCAGTGGGACGAACTTAAAGATCTAAAATCAGCATCTTGGGTCGATATTAATTTTGAAAGCAGGAAAAATATCCACATTTTTCCCACATTTTTCACACTTTTAGTTAGAAATTATTTCACGCACACACGCACACACGTACGTATCCGCACACGCACGCACGACTCTATTTTAACAATAAAATGACGCGTTTCACTTAATGACTCTTTCACAGCTACACACAGAACCGTAGCGACGTTTCTCACTGTACATATTTAGCGATATTTACTTTTATTTTAAAATTCTGTAAAATGGAAGTGACATATTTTTAAAAAGATGTGGTCAAATTGAGTTTATATTATATAGAAAACATTTTAAAACACCAGTAGCTACACTGAAGTGCTGCAGAAGACTGAAATGAGGCGAAAAACATCAGTAATAAGGAGAAAGAAAAACCAACAAAGAACTAAAACTAGACTTAATAAATCATCAGACAGAACAAACGCCATTTAATACGGAAAAGTTTTAAGATTTAAGATGTGATTTAACTGTAATAATAATAATAATAATAATAGTAATAACAACAACAAAACTTCAAGTAACAATGAAAAGAAACCAACAAAGATAAAAAATTTAAATTAACAAAAAACAAAATGTTATTTTTTTTAATTGTGATATTAACATCACATCATAGTGTCACACCAGTCTGCAATTATATTTACTTTCAGGAAACATTTCATATCTCTGTGTGACGATGCCATCATCATCATCATCATCATCATCAACATAATAATAATAAGAAGAAGAATAACGCAAAATTCCTCGAGTTCGGTCCACTTTACTTTTTTAAACATTTCCAACAACACTTCCTCCTCCAACTCATCCACACCGACACGTAAAATATAATAATAAATATATAGAATGAAGCAATGGATTTAAAAAAGAGAGAGAGAGAGAGAGCAAAGATATGGTTATTTAATTTCGACAAATTTTTTTTAACATGAAAAAGGAGATATACAAAATAAATCAGAATAATTATCATAATTTATCATAATAATGAATAAAAACAAATACATTTTGCAACTATTTTAAAATCCATTACACAATCTAATCAGTTTACAATCAGATGAATGTATTTATTTATCTATTTATCTTTACATGTTTTATAATCTTTACTTTTACAGTCTCTGCATGTTTCAAATTTTACTTAACTTTTATTCTATTTTATTCTGCTGTTTTTTCCCCCATTTGAACTTCTACTTCATTTTATTATTTTATTTCTACTACTGTTTAATTCTTATTATATTTCTTCCCATTTATTTTATGTAATTTTATTCTCTATTGTTTACTGTTTTGCTTTTACTTCTGTAAAGCACATTGAACTGCCACTGTGGATGAAATGTGCTATAGAAATAAACTTGCCTTGCCTTGGCTTGCCTTTATCTATCTATCTGTCTCTGACAAGCTCGCTGTGAGATAACAATTGATCATAAATTTATCACAATATTGTGATTATTGTTCGATCGTCATATCGAGCAGTCGCAGGTGTTGTTTCAGGTTCCTCCCGAGGTGCTTTAGCGGGAGACAGGTGAAGAGGAAATGACATCATAAGTGTAAAATTGCATACATCATTTCCTCTCAGAGACAGGAAGTGTGCGCGAAGGTCGAATGGAAGGATGAGAAATAAAATAAGTGGAATACAGTTGCCAAAACACACACACACACAAAGCTAAAAGACGCAAGAGTGAAAGTTGTGAATGTGAAGAGATTGTAAAGAGCAGATGAGATTAGAACAACCTCTGGAACTATTTAGATCACCGTATATCAAATAAATAAATCAATCTCCGGGAGTTCAGATATTAAATGCAGCTGGAGATTAACGCAGGTCCTGTTGGCAATTTGAGAAACGATACACACTGCATTATCAACGTCTGAGCAAAGGAAAGAAGAGGAAAGCATCCGTTCATCTCAGGATGGCGTGTAAAACGACAAGTGGAGTTGGAGAGCAGTTGGAGGCTGCGTGTGATTATTTCCCCCCCATTTCACACTCGACAGAATTCACACCAGCTTTTTGTCTTCCTCTCCAGTCACAGCACATATTTCACAAAAAAAAAGAAAAAAGACATAAGCTCGCTTCTCACACGCCAGATTTGTCCAACTTCTTTCCCTCCACAGCTCGAGAGCATATTTTCCTGCTCGGCGGATCTCGGAGACGTGTTGCTGGCCTGCGCCGGAGCCGCGACACCCCTCGAGCCACATTTGTTTATCGCAGACCATCGGCGAGGCGTTCTCCTCAGTGAAATATTAAAAAAAAATTTAGATGTTGGCGTAATGGCAGCATTTACAGCTCGGAGAAGGGAGGAGGCCATGAATTTTTCATCGCCACTCGGAGGGAGAAGGTAATTTACCGCTCGCTGGTGCAGAAAAGAACGGAGGTCGAGAAAAAAAAATAAAAAACAAATAGGAAAGTGAGAGGCTGTGTGTTGATTACAGTCCTGCACACGGCCATAACCTTAAACCTGTGAGTGTGTGAGATCACGCACACACACACACACACCTCACTCTGAGTCTGAGAGCTCACTTTATAATAGACAGAAAGAAAGACGGAAGGAAAGAAAAGGGTGGATGGAACGAGGAAGGAAGGAAGGAAGGAATCAATCAATAAATAGATAAATAAAGTGAAAGAAAGAAAGAAAGAAAGAAAGAAAGAAAGAAAGAAAGAAAGAAAGAAAGAAAGAAAGAAAGAAAGAAAGAAAGAAAGGATGGAGGGAGGGATGAAGATAGACAGATGGCTCGAGAGATAGATAAATAGATGAAAGAAAATGAGGGAGGGAGGAAGATGGATGGCTAGATAGAGAAGAACGACAGATTTAAAAATGTAGAATAATAATAATGTTTTAAAATCTGACTTTAAAGTAAATAAAATAACGACTCAAATGGACTGTCAGCCAATCAGCTGCTTGTTGCTATGCAGATTAAACCTGACCTCGCCATGCGATTGGTTCATTACAGGCTCTTTCTGATTGGTCAGGGTTTTTTTTTTTTTACATTTCCATTTTCAACAAAACACGAGCCTTAACTATTCTGTCTGTTTTCTCCTGTGTGTGTGTGTGTGTGTGTGTAAGTAATGTATGGTTGTGTCTCCGCCCCCTACTTCCACACACATCTGCACGCTTCAAGCCGGAGCTGTCAGTCAAACCCGAGTCCCATTTACCCCCACGCCGAAACATCTGCCCTCTGATTCCACAGCTGGGTCGAGCCACTGCGTGTGTCTGCGTTAACATCATTACTGGAACAAATGGGGCACGATTCGGAATCGCCGCATTCACACTCCCTGTCCCACACACACACACACACACTGCAGCCTGTCAGGGGAGCCTTTAAAGAAAAAAATCACTGCTTCTGTGTGATGTTATAAACGACACTTCAGAGCTCCGGCTTGCTCCGATCAATCACTGCTGAGTTCATGTGAAATAATAACATCAGATTCTTTTTATTTATTTATTTATTTATTTATTCC
>NC_083575.1:94502688-94547688 GCF_027579695.1 Neoarius graeffei | reverse complement strand
CAAAATGGCTGAACTACTTTCACACAAAAACTAAAAAAGGTTTCAGACTGTTCTGATTGTAAAATATATTTTAAAATATGATTAATCTCACACACACACACACACACACACACACCTCGCTCGATTATTATAAAGGATCTTTTGTTCCTCGTGTACAAACCTGTCCAGTTAAATAAACACAGGATTCAAACTTTATAACGTTGCAACATCTGCACAATACTTTCATTTTAAAAATAAATAAATAATAATAATATTTATTATAATAAATTATTCTTTCTGCTGTTTTATTTCACTCGTCTGTAAGAAATCACAGTGCAGTGGTTGTGTTTTATTACATTATGAGTTTCTGAATAACTTTTCCGACTCAACGTTTACTCACTTTGTATCATTTCTGATTTGAAAATAAACGCAATAAATAATTATAATAATATAGTAATAAATTAAAAACAATAAACGATGTGTGAGAGAGAGAGAGAGAGAGAGAGAGAGAGAGAGACTGGAGTCCAGTTTGCGCTCCCACTGTCCCACTGTCACATCAAAAAGGTGATATTTTTCCCCTCCTTGTGACATAAATCCGGTCAACACACACTTTGTGCTTTATGCAGTGTAATACAGGATACATTAATATATATTTTAAAAACAAACAAACAACAACAACACCAATAATAACTCCTCAGAAGCAAACTGATCAAATTAAGCTCAATGCTGAGTCGGGTTATAATATATAGTTCATTATCATTATCATTAACCGCTTGAGAAAGAAAATTAAATGAAATTTTTGTAGATTTACTAATTCTAAAATGACGAAAATGGCCAAGTTACGACACTACAGTAAACAAACAAACAAATCAATAAATCAGATTAATGCCATGAAAACATCGTCATGTCTCTGAGCTTCTGTTTAGTAAAACAGCCCCAAATACACACCTGATTAACACACTACAGGTTCTGTGTGTGTGTGTGTGTGTGTGTGTGTAAATGCACATTTCTCATTAAGTGCATTACACAGAGCACTGTCACATCCTCTGATATCGGCCTCGAATTGAGTGCGAGTGTGAAATAAGGTCAGAGTCCAAACTGAAGCATGATGATGGTGATGATGGTGATGAAGGACTCACGCTGTGCTGCACGCCGTGAACATCAGCTCAGAAAACGTTACAGACGTGCTCTGATCATGTGACCTGTGCGTGTGTAATGGCGAGTGTAGAGTGCTGAGAGAGATTAGGATCTGGATTAGGGATTATAAAAGATGCTGACCTGACTCTGGAACACAGTGTACACACACACACACACACAGTATTCATTCATATATACTGTATGATACACACATTTGATGCATCACACACTTCACCTCCTGTAAGTGCCCATCTTCTGTCTATTGTGAGCAATAGATATCTCTCTCTCACACACACACACACACACACACACACACAAACATTAAATCATCACCAAAAGCTACACTATTTAAATTCATTATCACTGTCCCATTTGATAGAGTGTAGAGTTTAATCCTCTAAATGCGCTCACACACACACACACACACACACACACTGTGCACACGACTCGAGGAAACAGCAATAACACACAGACCAGTGCCCTTCTGTTCTCATGAAACACAGCTGGGAAACTGTGAAATTATCAAAACACAAACCAAAGTTCACTTACAGTCCACTCAGGGTCAGTTAGCACAGGGGAGGAGGAAACACACACACACACACACACACACACTCCTACCTGCTCTCTTTCTGTCTTCAGCATCCCAGTTGTCCGGTGAAAAGAAGAAAAATAAAGAAAAACTTCCTCAAGCAGGAGAACACGAGCTCCAACCCGGTGCGCAAACCAGAGGGGATGAGCTCAAAGCCCCAAATCTCTAGTGAGGGGGTGTGGATAGGTTTAGGTGTGTGTGTGTGTGTGTGTATAGGTTTAGGTGTGTGTGTGTGTGTGTGTAAGGAATTGTTTCAGGTGAGGGATTGAGGAACACCGGAACATTAAGGCACCAAACACACACGCGCGCACTAGAGGACCAAGAACCGACCGGAGCGCAAAAACAAACAAACAAACAAACAAACAAACAAGGGAGAAAAAAAAAAACACCGCGTCCGAACACACACACACACACACACACACACACACACACACGCGCGCGCCCGGTGTCGGTGATGCGCCCAGCGCGCGCGGCTGGGTGATGATGATGGTGATGATGCGCAAATATAGCCGCGCGCGCGCTGATCGCCGGTACGCACGTGCAGGAGAAGGAGGAAAAGCAAACGAAAGAAAGAAAAGAGGAGAAAAACCCCAGAGAGACAAACACCGAGCTTCCACCGGCACGGACACGGCTGAGCTCGCGCTCCGAGCTTTCCGCACCACAGACCCGTGTGTGTGTGTGTGTGTGTGTACGCGCGCGCGTTTGTCGCCCCCCCATCTCCGCTGCTCCAATCAGTGTGTGTGTGTGTGTGTGTGTGTGTGCGGCTCATGCACTGGCGTCAGACATGTTATACTGCTCTATTAGTTTATTAATCTGCTTCAGTGTGGTTTATTTTAATTAATATGTTGCAGTTTGCAGGAGAAACTTTGTTTGTTGTTTATTTGTTGTGAGCTTTAATCATCATCATCATCATCATCATCAGAGTGTTTCACTATTGTTATATTAAAGCTGTACCGCCTTTCAGATTTTTCACCTGTAGGTCATGAAAAGAATTTTCCCCGACACCTGATTATTTTTGTTTAGTGACCGAAAGCTACTGAATTCAAATCACAGACTTCCAATTTTATTAACAGAACAATTAATGAATTTATTTCCACGTGGCCCTAAATTCTCCGCTATTTTTTCCTGCTTCACCATGACCCAATACAAGATACTACGGTACATCATGCATCACATCACATGGTGGGCTTTCACTGTTCGCAGAAGGCATTGTGGGATACAAATTCGAAACAGGAGAGAAAAATGGAGGGCGTGAGTGTGCGAATGAAACGTGAAAGAGCGACTACAGTAACGGAAAGAAAGCGAGAAGAAAAGACGTTATGTTCTATACGAAGGAAAGGAAACACAGGAAATATCAAACTAATAAATATCGGCGGTCAGCGAGCACCTCGGTGTGATCAGCTGTTCGTTTAGCGACAGAATGATGGAACTGTCAGTGCACGCTCAAAGGGAAACCTGCGCATGCGCACACACACGGACTTCCTCTGTCTGCTTGACTGCGCGAAGCGAGCGATTTCATGCACATTATTTGCTTTAATCTCCTCAAATTAAATAACTTCCCAGCCACAGAATGGCCTGATATTTTGTGAGATATTACAGAAATAAACAGATATCACAATCACCACATTTCAGACGGAACTCAATTTCACCGGTTTTATGAAATCGAAAGGCCGTCTAGCTTTAACAGTAACTTACCAGGAATGCATTCGTGTAATGGTGGACTCAAAGAGCCAAACTTTACCGGATACACGGAACAAAATTCCCCGTCTCGTATTAAAATACAGTTTAGAGAGTAAACTATTTAACATGTCTAGTTTTATAAAGCCGCACTCACAACCCGCCGTAAGTGTTTTGGACACGCACGGGTCGCAGGGTTTGGTAGCTCGCAGCCGTGCTGCAGGGTCGCGGTGAACCCGGGGGAAAGTTTGGGGGAGGAGTCCAGGCAAAGTACTTGTCAAGTACAGGCTGCACACCTGACTTCCTCGAGGCGCAGGGAAAATTCCGTCATTCGCCCGTGGAAAGCGTATATCTGACGCACGTGATCAGTGTGTGTTCAGTGAGTGTGACACGTGTGTGACTTGCATTTTACCAGTTTCCTGCGCTACAGAACTAAATTTCACTGATTTTATGAAATTGAAAGGCCGTCAGCTTTAACGTGACTCGGACTTGACGCGCGTGTGCTCACGGACAGTGTATCTTGCTAGCGTTAGTTTTCGACACCACATGTTCGCTGTGTGCACTTTTCCCCCCATAATGTCCGTGTAGTGCCTTGGTGTCCCACATCCTGGATGGGACACCAAGGCACTACATGGACATTTATGTAATTAATCCAAGCCTGGGATGTTTCTGGGAAGTGGGAGGAAACCGGAGAACCCAGAGGAAACCCATTTGGACAAGAGGAGAACATGCTAAACTCCGGACAGACAGGAACCAGAGCTCAGGACACAATCCAGGACTTGTGAGCCGGTGATACTGTGGTACCACCCTGCTAGCGTGTCGCTAGTCCTGTTTATGCTAATCTAATCCGGTTTGTTTGGTTGCTCTTCACTGTTTCTAATCCACGATCTTTAGACTCCGGACTTTAGGAAGGATTTTAGATGAGATGATGTTCAGGGTTAAACTTCGAGTGTTTCCTGACCGAGACATGGGGGGAGATTCTGGGACTGTGATTGGATAATCTGATACAGAAACTATCGGGAAAGACACAAATATGTCATCTCATCATGACATTCACTTCCTTCCTTCTTTCCTTTTTTACTTTCTTCATTCCGTCCTTATTTCCTTCCTTCCTTCATTCATTCATTCATTCCTTTTTCCTTCCTTCTTTTTACTCTCTTTTTACTGCCTTCCTTCATTATATTCTTTTGTCCTTATTTCCTTCCTTCTTAGTTCCTCACTTTTTTTACTTCCTTCTCTCCTTTTTTATTTCCTTCATTCCTTCTTTATATACTTCCTCCCTTACAGATTTCTTTCCGTCCTTCTTCTGTTATTTCCTCCCATCATTATTTCCTTCCTTCTTTACTAATTTCTTTCTTTATTTATTTAATTCCTTCCTTCCTTACTTCTCTCCTGTTTTACTTCCTTCCTTTATTCCTTCTTTATATTCTTGTCCTTATTTCCTTCCTTCTTTATTTACTTCCATCATTATTTCCTTCCTTCTTTACTAACTTATTTTTCCTTATTTAATTCCATCCTTATTTCCTTCCATCTTTCCTTTTTTACTTCCTTCTATCCTTTGTTACTTCCTTCCTTTATTCCTTCTTTATATTCTTGTCATTATTTCCTTCCTTCTTTACTAATTTCTTTCCTTCTTTAATTCCTTCCTTCCTTTTTCCTTCCTCCCTTCTCTCCTTTGTACTTCCTTCCTTCCTTCTTTATATTCTTCTGCCCTTATTTCCTTCCTTCCTTTACTAATTTATTTTCTTCCTTATTTATTTAATGCCATCCTTATTTCCTTCCTTCCTTCCTGATTTCCTTCCTTCCATCATTTCCTTCCTTCCCTTTTTACTTCCTACCTTTATTCCTTCTTTATATTCTTCTGTCCATATTTCCTTCATTCTTTATTTACTTCCATCAGCATTGTCCTTCCTTCTTTACTAATTTATTTTCTTCCTTCTTTAATTTCCTCCTTATTTCCTTCGTTCCTTCTTTACTTCCTTTTCCCCTGCTTTACTTCCTTCCTTCGTTCCTTCTTTATATTCTTCTCTCCTTATTTCCTTACTTCCTCCCTGAATGATTTCTTTCCTTCCTTCTTTATTTCCTTCCTTCCTAATTTCTCCCTTCTTTACTTCCTTCTCTCCTTTTTTACTTATTTATTTACTTCCATCATTCCTTCCTTCCCTCCTTGACCATGGGATTGTAGGACAGATTTTCCACCTTCTGTTTCATTTACTTTTTAAAATTGTTTTCCCGGAGCCTCAGTCCTGTTTGAGAGACGGGTGGTGCTGGGCTCGTTACCCAGACAAGATGAGTTTCATCATCCTGGCACAATAACTTTTCAACATTTTGCCCTGAACATCACCCACCAGCGTTAAAACCCCTCTGAAGTAGGCAGGAGGGCGGGGACTTATCCTGAGCCTCACTCACTGAAGCCCCGCCCCATGGCACATTTCTATTCTGCACACATGGGGTGGGGTGGGGTGGGGGTGGGGGTTAATAATAAATTATTCATACAGTTCAAAGCCGTGGCGTCTGTGTGCACGGTCCGGGCGAACAGAAATATCTGTGAGCTCACGGTCCTGAGACACGAGTGGACCAGACCGCAGGGAGAGGTGGGACAGAGCGCAGGGTCCGGCAGCGTGTCAACTCTGTCACACAACTCAACATGTAACAATCACACACACACACAGGCTTTTTACTCTGTGTGTGTGTGTGTGTGTGTGTGTGTGTGTGTGTGTGTGTGTGTGTGTGTGTGTGAGCACTGAATTCAGGATGTGTCGTCTCACAGGGTTTACACTCCACTTCTGTTCCTGGAAATAAAGTTCAGGAAATCACTCGCCTTCAAAAAGAGTGATTATAAAAATAAAATAAAATAACAAACAAACAAACAAAACTCATTAGAAGTAAAAATAAAATTTAATAATAAAATAAATAAATAAACTCCAACAAACCTAAACTACATAAAACCTTTACATTTAATTTATTTCCCGTGTTTAATTTGCCTGTTTCCTCGTGTCGGGATCAGATGACTCGGATTCGGGCCGATGTTGAGTACGATGCCGTCGTGATGAACACATCTCCAGCGTCAGGAGTGAAGATGTACAGGTGGAGTGAAGGTCGCGTCTCTGACAGTGTGACGTGACTGAAGAGGAGCAACGACACCCTGACGAAACGTCACACACGTCAGAATGTTTTGCGTTTCGTCCCTGAGTTAGACGAAGTTCTTCACCGTGTTCCTTAACGTTCCTTCTGTATCTGTGATTGACAGTTTGTTGCCCCTCCCCCCCAATGACACGCAGGGGTGTGAGTGAGGTTGAGGGTTAAACTGGGAGAGGTTCCAGTCTCCTGACCGAGACACCGAGGGAACAGGTGACGGCACTGAGACTGTTTAATCCGACACGGAGACCATCGGGAAAGATGACATCATCATCATCATCACCATCCTGGAGTCTGATCCCAGCTTTCATTTCCTTCCTTCTTTCTTTACTTCATGCCTTGATTAATACTTTCCCCCTCCCTTCCTTCCATCCTTCTTTACTTCTTTCCTTCCTTCTATCCTTGATGAATACTCCCCCTCTTTCTTTCTTTCTTTCTTTCTTTCTTTCTTTCTTTCTTTCTTTCTTTCTTCCTCCTTGACTTCTCTCCATTTTTCATGGTTTCCTTCTTTCCTCATTCTCTCCATCCCTACTTACTTCCTTTACTTCTTTCCACCTTTCCTTCCTTCCTACTTTACTTCTCTCCATCTTTCCTTCCTTCCTTCTTTACTTCTCTCCATCTTTCCTTCCTTCTTTCTCTACTTCCTTCCTTGATGAATACTCCATCTTTCTTTCTTTCTTTCTTTCTTTCTTTCTTTCTTTCTTTCTTTCTTCTTTACTTCTCTCCATCTTTCCTTCTTCCCTTCTTTTTTCCATGGCTTCCTTCTGTCTTTACTTCATGCCTTGATGAATCCTTCCTTCCTTCCTTCCTTCCTTATCTCCATCTTTCCTTCTTCCTTTTCTCATGGCTTCCTTATGTCCTCATTCTTTCCATCCCTCCTTAACTCCTTCCTTTACTTTTTTCACCCTTCCTTCCTTCCTTCCTGGCTTCCTTCTTTCTTTACTTCCTTCCTTGATGAATACTTTTCCTTTCTTTCTTTCTTTCTTTCTTTCTTTCTTTCTTCCTTCGTTCATGGCTTCCTTCTTTCTTTGCGTCATGCCTTGATGAATACTTTTCCCCTCCCTCCCTTCCATCCTTCCTTCTTTCTTTTTTTTCCTTCCTTCCTTCCTTCCTTCCTTCCTTCCTTCCTTCCTTCCTTTTCCTTCCTTCCTTCCTTCCTTCCTTCCTTCCTTCCTCATTCCTTCATTCTTTCCTTCCTTTTTTCATGTCTTCCTTCTTTCTTTCCTCATTTTTCATCCCTCCCTCCCTCCTTTACTTTTCTCCATGTTTCCTTCTTCCTTATTTCCTTCCTTCCGACTTCCCTTACTTATTTACTTCATTCCCTCATACCTGCCTTCCTTCTTCACTTCATTACTTGTTGCCTTCTTTCTTTCTATCTTTCCTGGCCTCCATTCTTCCTTCCTTCCTTCCTCCCCAGTGTTAAATGTTCTTTTATTAAATAATACCTTTTCCCCGTGTAGTTTCCCCCAGACACACTCTCACCATGTGATGTGATTTCTCATGACATTACGATATTAAAGCTGTACAGGGAAAAGAACACAGCGAATCTATACTGTCTTCAGTTTTCAAAATAAAATAAAGAAATAAATAACTCGGTGTGAATTCGCTTGAGCTCTCGCGCCGCTTTCTTCTTTAATTGGAATATTTTCTCTCTATAAACTTCCTCATTAAGCAAACTAATGTATATCTCTTTATAGAAACACAAACATCATTCTCTGTTTTCAGATATAAAACACACACACACACACACACACACACACACACACACACACACACACACACACACGTGTAATATTCCACGATGCTGGAAGCAAGAGAAGAGATTTTATACAGACAGCATGGCACATACACACACACGGACCATTGTGGTTGTGTGTGTGTGTGTGTGTGTGTGTGTGATGGCTAGTGCCCCCGGGGCAGCCCTGGGCTGGTGGGCAGCAGATTTTGGCAGTGACAGCTATGCTCCGTCCTCTCTCAGCTCTCAGCCTGTCCAACAGCGTCCATAAGAGAGTTCACAGTTGGAAAACTTTCTCTCTACATACACACCGCACGGATGTGTCTCTCACACACACACACACACACACTGTCCACTGAACCTGAACAGCGAATCAGAGACCAGCACTTAACCTCACGTCCCTCAGTCAAGGGTCCAACCTTTGAGGACAACAATGTCAACTCTGTGATGAGCGAAGACGCCTTTCAGAGGACGAGTGAAGCAGGCTGTCCGTCTCCGACCGGAACAAACCATTCCTGACCGACCTGCCGGCCGGGGGGGGGTCGGAGACACAACTTTACTTCACCGAGTTTGAAGATGTCAGGGATGTGATCACACCACAGTGCCACTGAATCCCGGATTCTGATTGGTCAGCTGCAAACACACTGGAAGGACATGTTTACTGTGACATTTATGGAAGGAGTCTCCAGTGTCAGAGGGGAACTTGTCCATTTCTTTGTGGTTTCTCAGGAACATGACGAGCTCATTAACTTGACGAGATAAGATGAGAGAGAGAGAGAGAGAGAGAGAGAGAGAGAGAGAGAGAGAGAGAGAGAGAGAAACGCTCTTTAATTACAGCAGATATTCTTTGTTTGCAATCACATGACTTTTTGCCTCCTGGTTCACTTCTGGTTCACAAGCGATGGGCAACAATTAAAGATGGCGTCCAAGCCAAGCCCGCCCGGTGTCATCTTGTGGAAAACATTCTCCATCTGACTATGTTTGTTAACGGACTCGAACCAAAAGCAAAATTTCAAGAAAACATACATTGATGCGATGGACTGGACCTGTACAGCTTAAACAAGACGGACTTTTCAAGCGATTTCCAAACATACAGTTTCCGGACATTTCCAATAACCTGTCCATCCAAACATCATTTTACACAAAGAATCAAACGAAAGCTTGATGGAAAACTTGAAGCTGATAACTTTTTTGTTCGTGGCTGGGTTCATGACGTTGGAAAAAGACTTCTAAAGGACGATAATCATCTTGTTTTTGCGAGGGTGAGTGATGTAACGTCAGCCGAAGTGTAGGACGTGATTCAAATCGGACCTGCTGTAGGCATTTCTGCAACGATAACTTACATTTTATTTTATTTCATGACATTTCAAATGTAGCTCAGACTTACGGATCGACATCATTGGACAACCTGAAAAAAAAATACATAAATGATTAAGGATCAATCGATCCGAACTACAAACTAGTTCCATTGTTTCATCAAAATGTAAGAAAACTCATTAAACATTGCAAGTTTTGATTTTAGATTCATAAAATTATTTGATGTACGTATCGCTTCAAAAACACGAGCATGTGGACTCTCGATTCCTTTCAAACACAGTGAAAGGTTCGCGAGCCGTTTTTCACAGCGTCTTTTTGAGATATTTTTCGTTCTTTCACGATCACACACAAACTTAATTTGGTATCCTATAAGAGGCATACAGTATCAGATGAAAATTTAAATTCAGTCCACATTGCTTGAATTTTCAGAATTGAACGCAGAACAACAGACTTTTTGCAGAATCAAAATATGTTTATCCGTTCTTGAGATATTACAAATCAAAGATTGAATAAACGGCTTAATTTTTAGAAAACGGCCGTAATATTCTATATGAGGGTCACATGGTTCAAAATGGGCCTCATTAACCAATGAGATCTAAAGTTTTTTCTTCATAACTTTTCTATTTTTCAAGATATTTACATGGAAATTGGCAGAAACATAGACAGTTGTATACCGAATACGACATTTGAAAATTTAGTAAAAATAATTTATGCAAATTAGTATTTAATTACTATTAATTATTCAAATTCAGTAAAAACTTAAATCGGTACACTCAATACAAAAGTAATAAAAGATTATTTCTAATCCTCTCTTTGTGCTCTGTCGGCCTTTGTATTTCTCAAAAATAAGGCCTACTAGTGTTTATATGAAAAAAATATAAATGATTATTTCAATGAATATTCACAGCTTTCAAGGCGAACCTTGAAAAAAACTGTCTGATCCACATCCAACAAACAATTCACATTAACTCAACTGAAACTCGCGTTTCTGAATTCCAGGTTTTTAAAATCTCATTCTGACCACCAAGATCTGAATATTTTTCATCAAAACAACTCCAGTTCATCTCGTCTCATTATCTCTAGCCGCTTTATCCTTCTACAGGGTCGCAGGCGAGCTGGAGCCTATCCCAGCTGACTACGGGTGAAAGGCGGGGTTCACCCTGGACAAGTCGCCAGGTCATCACAGGGCTGACACATAGACACAGACAACCATTCACACTCACATTCACACCTACGCTCAATTTAGAGTCACCAGTTAACCTAACCTGCATGTCTTTGGACTGTGGGGGAAACCGGAGCACCCGGAGGAAACCCATGCGGACACGGGGAGAACATGCAAACTCCACACAGAAAGGCCCTCGCCGGCCACGGGGCTCGAACCCGGACCTTCTTGCTGTGAGGCGACAGTGCTAACCACTACACCACCGTGCCGCCCACAACTCCAGTTATATTCTAAATTACAGGAATCAGTTTGATTTGATAAAATAAGTAGGTAAAGCTATGAAAACTCACTTCAAGGTCTTCTGTGAATCAGACCATCAAAACTAGCAGACGGAAAATGTTGCTGAATCCTTCATTAGAAACAGTGTGAATGTTGCTATGAAAGTGATCTGATTGATATTGACGAGTAATCCAGTGGGAAACCGATCAGGAGAGAGAGAGAGAGAGAGAGAGAGAGAGAGAGAGACTGACCGCTTTCCCGTGACTCAAGAAGAAAAGCACCGGCAGTTTCCCGACGTCCCACAAGCAGAGTTTTTACTCTGTTGTACCGACTTCAACCTGCCGTTACTCCCAAAGCACTGAACAGATCTTAACCAGATACATTTCTTTGGAAAGCAGAGATTATAAGCTTTTTAATGATAGAAAATATTCAAGAGTTAAGCAATGACAGGTTTGGAAACTCAGATGAGCGTCTGCATGGACAATTTTCACAGCACGGCCAGCGAGGGTCTGATATTCCAAATATTAATGCCTTTTGTCTTTTTCTCGGTTTGATCAGTTTGAACATCTAAATACAGAGCAACAGTTTGCCGTATTTGGAGGCAAAACACAAGAAACTACTGCAAAGCGGCTGTAAATCAATACGATGCTGGAGGTCTGAATACGTAATGAGGCGGCTCACTACCGGAAGTGATGTCTATCACAAACAAAGAATATCGTCAGTCAGAACGTTCACAAACATCAAATGTAACTATAAATGGATAAAAAGCGACATGCTATTCGTTAATAAATAAAAACATGTATATATGTGGAAGAATGTTCATATTTCTGGGCTGCATTATTTACTGAAACACGCCCTCGGTGTGTGTGTGTGTGTGTGTGTGTGTGTGTGTGTGTGTGTGCATGAGTGAACCGAAGTGTGTTCATCACACAGTTCAGCCTCATTTCCAACAAGTCATTTTCTGCAACTTTTGTGACTGAGTGCATCGTTGAGTCGAGCTCGCTGTTTGCATCGTCACGTATCACAGCGTCCATCTGTGTGTGTTGTGTTTTGTGTGTGTGTGTGTGTGTGTGTGTGTGTGTGTGTGAGAGAGCGAGAGATGTTCAGCAGATTTGGGATGTATGGAGTTTGCCAGCGTGTGATAATGCGCAAGTAAATGCACCGAGACACGATCTGCTGTGAAATATGGCGGATTATTACAGAAAAGATTCTTCTGATGTACAGAACAGACGTGTTCCTTCAACAGCGCGTCTTGAAGCGCTTTAGTTTTATTCCTCTTACACCATCGCGATCCGACAACAAGTCCGACAACAGGTACAACTTTACTGTAATGATGTGGAACGTCGGTGTCCGAGAGCGTGGGTCCCGCTCTCTCCCTCACCCGCATGTCTTTCTTCATGTTAATAAAATAAAACTGCAGCAGGTTGTGTTACTGAGGAACATCAAAGCCCAAATTCGGACCAATCAGAATCCAGAGGCGGGGTGTTTACGAATGGACAAGGTTTTAATAAACACACACACTGACTGTACGGTGAAGTGATTTATTTGTGTAAATGTTGATCTTTTGATCGGTGGATTCTATCAATACACACACACTGTTATACAGTGCTGATACACGCCCCCTTCACATGTCCTGCTCACACCCCTCCCTCACACACCCCCTCACACGCCCTGCTCACACGCCCCCTCACACACCCCCTCACATGCCCCACTCACACCCCTCCCTCACACACCCCCTCACACACCCTGCTCACACGCCCCCCTCACACGCCCCACTCACACCCCTCCCTCACACGCCCCCCTCACATGCCCTGCTCACACGCCCCCCTCACATGCCCTGCTCACACCCCTCCCTCACACACACCCTCACACGCCCCACTCACACCCCTCCCTCACACGCCCCTCTCACACACCCTGCTCACACGCCCCTCTCACACGCCCCCTCACATGACCCGCTTACACGCCCTGCTCACATGCCCCCCTCACCCCCCCACCCCCCTCACCATGAACTGATCTGATAAACCTGTGGTGTTTGATGTGGTGTTTTTTTCTCCAAACAGAGATGAGACATTTTAGGACTTCACTTTTTATTTTACAACTAAATTTCAAAAACTCTCTCATACGCTTTAAAATCAATACACAGAGTGTATTGTGTGAGGTCTTCTCTCTCTCTCTCTCACACACACACACACACACACACACACACACACACACACACACACCTCTGAGCAAAAAGAAGAGGTAAGAATCGAACTTCAAACACAAACGGGGGATTCCAACAGACACAAAGTATTATGGGACGCACGAAACAAAGAAAACAACAACAACAACACAAATCTGGCATCAGTGTAAGTGAGCAAGTGATGTGTGTGTGTGTGTGTGTGTGTTCGTTCCCAGTCTAAACATTGGAAATGACATAAATCCATCTCCCCCTCAGGCTCTGCCACTGGACCAGAACCACACACACACACACACACACACACACACACACACACACACACACACACACACACACACACACACACACGTGTCATGGCTTCCTGTGTCAGTGAGGCTGTGATTCTCTCACTGAAACAAGAGATAAACTTTCTGCTTCATCCTCAATAAAACCATTATTATTATTATTATTATTATGGAATTTTCAGTTATTTTTTAGGACATGAACAGCTGGGATTCTCCGATTTCTAATTTTCCGGTGAACAGAATTCCGACCTGAGCACCATTAAGACGTGAAAGGTATGAAATGAACTCAACACACATCGCTTTCCAGCACCACACGACAATCATGGTTTAGACTGAGAGAAGAATAAACGCTGAAGTAAAGACGTACGGATTGTTATGAGTGTGATGAATAATGCGCCGATGCCCACAGCCTGATGAACAGTGAGGGGGAATATAATGACCACGCCCTGTCTGAGCGTATAACGATACTCAGATGTCTATGTGCTGATGTCATGCCGCAGGAGGGCAGTTTGAGGGCCAGAGACGCCCGTGCTGCAAGGCTGAGCATTGTGGGAAGAAAGGAGTCGGTGTGTCTTTGGGAGCTGTGCGAGTGTGAAACGACATGCTGATGTGGAACTTGGATGCGGTGCTAATGACGCGGCTAATCTGTCGAGCTCACGCTGCACTTTCTGTCCGCAGGAAACACAAGCTGTGTCCGGATTCTCCACTCACTCACACACTGTACCGTATACGCTGCGTTCCAGTTAACTCAGACGCTAACGGAGCTGGGAATGACTGCACATCTGAGTTGACTGTGTTCTGGGAGAACAAGCCGGAAAACCAACACCAGCGATTAACGACGCTGGTTCTAGCCACTGTCAGGAACACCAGTCGAAAACAAGGAGGTGCGTGCGGTATTTTAGTGAAAACAAACACCGTAGATCGATGACTGATTTAATGAGACGTAAATGCTAATAAAGTGTAGATTATACTACAGTTTTGATGAGCAGCCATCTTGGATTTTGAAGTTCAGGTTAGTGAGGTTCTTCCAACTTTTCGAGTCGGGAATCCAACCTCAGGTGGCGTTCCAGGTGACATTTCTGATGAGGAACTCGGAAATCTCAAGTAGAAATGGAATGCATGGATAGTCGCCATTCTGTTCAAATCCTCAGCTGTAGATCTTTTTTTCCCCCGATATTGTGGATGACAGAATCATCATGAGAAACCAAACTAAACATCTGGCACAGCAGCTGGACGCTACATCGATCCACTGAAACCATCGTGCACTGCGGCGTGTCTCGCGAACTCCTGAATTAAAGCAGGTTAGGCGCTAACGCTAGCTAATGCGATCGAGATTATTAGCACGTCTAGCAGAATCATATGAGAAAATGTAGTTGCTCAGTACAAACTGTACGAAATATGTGAACTATGTAACGTTCCTGAAGAGCCTGCTTACGAAATACTTGAGCTCTAACAACAATCGCAGCGCTAAGCTGCTTTAAAAACAAACGGTTATTCATGGACAGTATATACGAGCTTGTGAAGGCGGATCCGGTTCCGTTTGTGCGGATTTGTGCTGGAAAGTTTTATTCCAACGTTGCAGAGACGTTAATCGATGTTCTTGCGAATGTTTCTGTGTTACATAATTACAGTAGGGACTGAAACGTCTCGCAGCCGTCCGCCCTGAGCCGCTCGTGAGCCGTCTACATAGCAAACACTACAGAGCGAGTGAACGAGTGGACACTCGGAACACAGATACAGGTTCAGGGCTGAGATGCGGGAATGGTGCTGGATCGCACGGAGCCCCAAAAGGGACGTGTGTGGAAAAAACTGAAAGAAAGAAAGTATCCGGTGTGCATGAGAAAGTATCTGAGAGAATCCTGACCGCCATTAATATGCTGAAATATGTTTCTGACAGGAGAACGGCTGGACAAAGGGATCTGTTCAAGAATATAAAAAGATCTCATAAATCAGTGAACAGACAACGTGCGCAATGGATACTTTCTCCTGCATACCGGAAACCTTCTCACGTGCAACAGATCACTTCTCGTTTCTGTAAACCAGATACTTTATTTCTTTTTTTTACACACATGTCCCTTTAGGGGCTCCGTAGGATCAGCACTGGACACAGGAGGGGAATGTTCCAGTCTCACGCTCCGGCATGAAGCCATCGATCACTGAAAAGATGACTTTTTTTTCTTCTACTCTCTCTTCTCTTTTCTTTACAGTATGATGAGGATGAAGGACAAGAAGAATAAAGAAAGGAACGCTCATATCTGAGAGAGAAAGAGAGAGAGAGAGAGAGAGAGAGAGAGAGAGAATGGTACTTTTGCTGGCATCTGCCTTTCTGTAATCAACACATTTAAAATCTAAGATTAGTCAATTATTTTCAAGATTAGCTGAAAGATGTAGGTTCAATATGTGTAGATACTTATACTACTCAGGCTGACGACAATTCCCGCCCATGTTCATGAAGCTCCGCCCCCCCAGGATCTATAACGTCTGTAAAATGTCTGACAGGAGTCCTGTCCAAACATAAACGAGCATTCCGAACCCGGAAGTCAGTTTTCCAAACAGATTTTCTCATCCTCATCATCATTAAAACAATTCTGTTTATTATTATTATTATTATCCTAATGTATTTTAGGATGTTATTTCTCCCTCAGTTTTCAACCAATCATGACCAAATTTCACATGAAGAATCCCTCTGGGCTGAATTACGTTGCTATGACTTTTGGTGCTGATCTGGATCACTGCTCTGGAATGATCCATGAAAAACGGGATTTTTTTTTTCAATCACTTATAACTCTGCCAATTTTTTTTTTTTTTTGTTCACGGTGCAACTTTTTCTCACAAAGCGTTGTTCACCATCTCTTACTCATGTATACTTTACCAGACGTCCCGGTTTGTAACAGCTAGTGCAAATTACTGTGACTTTAGTCCCAGTCTCAATCTAGTTTATTTTTATTTAACTGTTATTTAACCAGGAAAGACTCACTGAGATTAAAAATCTCTTTTACGAGAGCGTCCGGGCCAAGACAGGCAGCAGCTTAGAGCCAAACCTACATCCAGACACACAAACGTGAAATACTTTACAAAATAAAGTTACGCAATGAAGAGGTCATTTAAAAGTAATCAACAAAAGTTAATTAAAAATCAATATGTCAAAAAGTCAGGTAAAGCATCTACAGCTGGATGTTTCTGTCTGGAAATCATCTGCTGAAGCATTAAATGTGTAAACCTTTTTATCAATCATGTTCTATATATTTTCCAGATTATTTGTACAAGTAAGAAATAATAATAATAATAAAAAAATCAACCATTCCAGCTTTAACTGTCTTCTGTGAATTGTATCGTAATAACTGTGTGATTTAATGTTTTGAAAATACTCAGCTTCTGCACGATATACATATATATATATATATATATATATATATATATATATATATATATATATATATATAATTTGTGTTAAGACACATGCTGTAACTTTTTATTTAATTCTTTTTCATTTGCAGCTTGCCGTTGTCTCAATGTTTACAGTGTTCTTCAGCAAATATTTATTTAATTAAATTAGAAGAAGAAAAATGCTTTTCTACTTCAGTTCTGGCTTCTGGAGTTGACGTACTTCAGATAAAATGAGAAAAAAAAATTAAAAACGTATTATTTAAACTGCAGCCTGGTCTTTTTCTTTAAAAAATAATAATGATATCATTTAGAAAAAAAAAGTGCTTTGGAGGTTAAATTAGAGAGTCAATCAATCAATCAATCAATCAATCAATCAATCAATCAATCAATCAATCAATCAATCTACAAAACAATTAAATACAAATAAAAACCCTGATGTTAATCTGAAACACCTCACAGCTGAGCGTTATTACATCATAAATGATACGAGCCAATCAGGAAGCAGTATGCAAATATGATATCACTATCATATCACATACAACATGTAGTATTTGTGTCCAAGTCTGATATTTTCCTTGGCAGAAATTTCATAAATACATCACACACACACACACACCACATTCATCTACAATATTCATCTTAGTGCATTAAAATAAATATATATTTGAATAATTTTATCTCCCAGTGTTGAAAACATCATGTGGTGCGAGTGTCCGAGCACACAGGCAGATTAAACAGGCGATTAAAAAGACGAGTCAAATAAAATCGCATTGATGATGTATTTATGAGTCCGCAAGAACCGGAACTGCAACAATTCATGTCAAGTAAATCTGTTTGATTTGTTTAATACTTGTATTTTATTGTATTTAATGCGTCTTGTCAGAAATAAAGTGATGTAAATTGTCCGAAACGTCACCAGGTGCATCAACATTATAAAATCTTCTTAAATTAAATAAAAAAGAGTGTAATTGACAGTGTCAGTGCAATGCAGGCGTGATACAGTGGACTTTCCAGACATTTCTGTGTGTCATGGGGCTCGTGAGCGTGTGGTTCCACCAGCGGGCGTTTCCTGGCTGGTCAAATTTTAAACACTTTATTAGTTATTGAGCAAAATTCAGATCATGGAGGTCTTTTTTTTTCCTCAGTGAGAGTTTAAAGTACAGACTCTTCCCCACAAGAAATTTATTATTGAAACAAATCATTAAATAGTTGTGTTGCAGCGGAAAACACATCAGAATATCCTTCAGAGTGAATCAGTAAGCAGTGATATTCATCACATTCGTTTAGGATACATTTATAAATTCATATCCAGAGTTTCTATGTTTCTCGAAAGCTGCTTTGCGATTAAAAAAAAAAAAGCACAATACAAATAAAACTTGAACCGAACTAAACTTGTAATTTTAATAATAAAATAAAACAGAAAATAGTTAAATAAATAAAAAGCAGAACATTCCAGTAAGATGGAGGTCTTGTTATGCTACACATTAAATTATAATTATTAATAATATAATACAGAATAAATATTGCTACTAATTTATTTATTTATTTATTTATTTATTATTCATTTACTTATTTATTTATTTTTAAATTGTATTAATTGTTTTAATTCCAAATTTTATTAAATTAAATTGAATTATATTTAATTTAATAAAATGCTAATTTACGAATAAATAAACAAATATCCATTTAATTAAGCAATGCTATTTACATTTCATATATTCAATTATGCAAAATGTTTCAATTAATATATAATTAAACAAAGTTTATAAAACATTATTTTCTCCATTCTAATCGATGAAAAATACATATTTAAATTTATTCAAATATGTATTTGTTTTGTTTAATTTTTTTTATTAATTTTGACTTAATTTGATTAATATTTTATTTTATTAATTATTTTTATTTATTGATTAAATATTGTTTATTTATTTATTTTATTGAAACATGAATAACATATCCTAATTCTGAACACATCCAGAGAGTGTTATTGCATCATCAATCCCACAAGCCAATCAGGAACCAGTATGCAAATGAGGCTCGTGTAACAGTGTTGTGATCTGCAGAGTGAGGGACGATTTTATTTTTACTTTAACCACGAAAATAAATCTGTCACACATCACACGCTTTATATCCATAAAACCCGAAAGAGTCGAACCTGTGATATGAGTCACGTGAGTCATAATATTCACTTCACTGCTTTTATAAATCCATTTATCGCTGGCATTTAAGCCGCTTTTCATCCATTAATCAGTGCTCAGGAGGTTTTTCTTTCTGATCATATCCCGCAGTCGGTTTAAGGCGTGTATTATTTTCTGATTCAAGATGTCTTAATTTCGCTGAAACGCTCGAGTCTCCTGGAAATGTCCGTCCATAACGTTTTATTTCGATCGATTGTCAGAGAGGAAGTGAAATTTACACTAATCCCCGCTGTGATGTGCTTACGAAGCCGAGCCGAGTGCTGCGAGATGCATAAAGTGAGGTGTGATGTCTCCCATAGGTAATTTGGGGGAACGACACACACTAAAGTGTGTGTGTGTGTGTGTGTGTGTGTGTACTAAATATAATATGCTACTTTTGGTAAAGATGAGAAAACTTCACTGCAATAAGACAGGAGGCGAAAGGAGAGGACAGGAGGGAAGGAGAGAGAGAGAGAGAGAGAGAGAGAGACGAGGTGGGGGTCGAGCATGTTGTCGGTGGTCAGCAGTGTCTCTCTCGCCGGGGGCCGATTGCCCTGATTAGTGTGTTTTGTTATCTGTTTTGTGCGCGAGGGAAATGTGTTACGTGTGTGTGATAAAAACTAAATTTACTCTGTTGCTGTGGGAAATGAAGCCGGTGTTAAATTAAATAACGGTTCCTGCGCTCCGAAAAAAAAAGAGTGACGATATTAAATTAGAAATTTAATAAAATAAAAATCAATATAAAATGTAATTTAATTTATTGTATTACTTAAAAAAAGTTAATGTGGTTCATGTGTAACGTGTAAAATAATCTTATAAATTAAAGTTTTATTAGTGATAGAGTTTAAATTAACATTTATATCAATAATTAACTCATTTTTTTATTATTTTGTGACGAGGACATTATCATAAGCGTATAAAAATATTTAAATATTTACTCTGAGAAATTAAGGGTTTTTCAAAGAAAAAATAAGGATGATTAATTTTTTTCTTCTTCTTCTACTTATTATTATTATTATTATTATCATCTCAGATGTGACGACTTTATTCCATTCTCTGTCTCTTCAATGGAAAAGGTCACCAAACACACACACACACACACACACACACACACACACACACACACACACACACACACACAATACACAGCTACTTCTTTAGGGATTGCTTTTGAGATTAAGAAAATAAAAATCTCAAAAACAGCAACAAAAAAAAAACAATGGAGAGAGAGAGACAGATCTGGAGGATAAAAATAATGTGTGTGAGCGGTGACACTTCTTCTTCAGTGCTTACCTCTCACCTGTCAAGAGGGAAAACGAGTCTGAATTGCGAGTTTGCATATTAACGAGTCGCTCTGATACCCTTTCGGGTTCAGTTTTATCAGGCATCAGGAGTGGCCTTTAATATAATAACGCTTTTTGAATTCATATCAATGGTGATGTGACTCTGTCTCGCTCTCTGGATCCGTTATGAAGCTGTGAAACAAAGCCTGGGCTTAGTCTTATTATCACTTTAATAATAATAATAATAATAATAATAATAATAATAATAATAATAATTTGTGTAAGAGATAAAGTCCGAACAACAATCTGCTACGTAAAATAAAAAAGCAGAGACGTTTCCTTTCTGCTCTCTCGTCAGCGTTCATCACCGACACGAACACCAACTTCTGTTATTTTACTTTCATAAATTTTCCTTTGCTAACTTCACAGCTTCTTTACATTTCCCCAGGTGTAATGTGGTAGAATATAGAACCCTTTTACTCATCTTTACAAGGGGTGCAATCGTGGACGGCACTGATCTATAACTATATACGCACACTCTCACTGGCCACTTTATTAGGAACACCCCTACAGCTGTTTGATGCGGTTCTCGAATCAGCCGATCCCCTGACGCATCAAATCACGCACATACAAATCAAGAGCTTCAGCTAATTAATACTCACAATGTTCAAACATCAGAACGGGAAACATTGTGATCTCACAGTGAAGTGTGATTTTCTTTCTTTCGCTGTGGTATGGGTGTCGGTTTGAGTCAGATGGAGCGTGAAGGTTTGAGTGTTTCAGAAGCTGCTGATCTCCTCCTGGGGTTTTCACACACAGCAGTCTCTAGAGTTTACGCAGAATGGTGCGGAAAACAAAAAACATCAAGTTGAGTGAGCGAGCGACGGTTCTGTGGGTGGAAACTAAATAAACGCCTTGTTGATAAGAGAGGGTCAGAGGTCAGAAAATGGACCGGTTGGTTCGAGATTTCTTTTTTGTCAGGACGGATACAGTAACTCATATAATCACTCTTTACAGCCGTGGTGAGCAGAAAAAACACCTCAGCAGAAAAGCAACAGCAGAAGAACACCAGGTTGGGTTCCAGTCCTGCAGCCAAGAACAGGGATCTTAGACTCCGTTCAGACTGCACCCTGAAACGACCCATATCCGATTTTTTTGCCCGTATGCGACCTGTATCCGATTTGTTATTGACAATCTGAACGACACAGATCCGATTTTTTCACATGCGACCCAGGCCGCTTGGATATGTGGTCCTAATTCCGATGCATATCTGTTATTTTCACATGCGACTGCAGTCTGACCGGACAGGTCGCATTCATGCGACCTACACGTCATCAACAAGAGACAAACGTCACTATTCTGCGTTGGCTAATCCCGCCTCTTTGGTGGAAAATAACAACATTTGTACAGTTTTCAGAATTTAAATCGACTTTTATAGAATTGATCAAGCTAATGGTGGATTTGGTAGGGACCTGGATGTTGATCTGTTAGCCTGATTAAATAAAACAGTTTCTATAACTGATTTATAACTTAAACCATCCTGTATTACAAGATTATAAGATTGTTCTGGAAATTTCCAGTAATTTGACACCTTCGGTCTCATTAGTCTGCTGCCCACATTAATCAGATTATTGTGTGAGTTCCGCCGCCGCCACAAAAACCACATCGCCAGGTCTCGCCTCATCTCCATGCTTTACTTGCAAACTTGAAGAGTGCGCTTTTTTTGTTGTTTACGTATTACGTAGATGTGCTTATTACGTGTCAATTTGCGCATGCGGGACACTTTTGGGTCGTTTTCCGTTCATATTGGAGATCGCATACAAGTCTCGTATAATTGTTAATGTGAACGGCCTAACAAAAAAATCGGATTTCACAACAAATCGGATATGGGTCGTTTCAGGTTGCAGTCTGAACGTAGTGCTAGTATCAACAACACGTTCCTATTAAAGTGGCCGGTGTGTGTGAGTGAGTGTATAACATGCTGCTTTCTTTTCTGACATTTCATGCTGGAAAAGAAAATTCAAGTCCGTTTATTTGTATCACGATTTTACCAACAGGCATCGTCGCAGTCCAGTTGTAGAAGAGATAAACACTTTAAACGTGTGAATTAATAAACGTATCCCTGATGAGGAAGCCTGAGGTGATGGTGGTGAGGAAAAACCCTCTGAGACGACATGAGGAAGAAACCTCAGAAGGGAACCCATCCTCATCTGGGTGATAACAGATCGCGTGATTATAAACCAGAGCGTCAGCGGCGCAGTAGCTCATACGGCCGTACCATGAGAAACCAGACTCGTTTATAATTAGTTAAGGTGTTTTTCATGAGAACAATTTGATCTGCAAAACAAAACAATCAGAATCAAAACCCAGTGAAAACTCAGGGAGGAAGAGCTCCTGAATATATTTTTGTGAATTGTGGACGGACAGGGCGGCACGGAGGTGTAGTGGTTAGCGCTGTCGCCTCACAGCAAGAAGGTCCGGGTTCGAGCCCCGTGGCCGGCGAGGGCCTTTCTGTGCGGAGTTTGCATGTTCTCCCCGTGTCCGCGTGGGTTTCCTCCGGGTGCTCCGGTTTCCCCCACAGTCCAAAGACATGCAGGTTAGGTTAACTGGTGACTCTAAATTGAGCGTAGGTGTGAATGTGAGTGGGAATGGTTGTCTGTGTCTATGTGTCAGCCCTGTGATGACCTGGCGACTTGTCCAGGGTGTACCCCGCCTTTCGCCCGTAGTCAGCTGGGATAGGCTCCAGCTCGCCTGCGACCCTGTAGAACAGGATAAAGCGGCTACAGATAACGAGATGAGAATGTGGACGGACAATGGACAGACGCCGCGTGATTGTAACAGCTCATTGGCTAGGTCAGCTATAAATAAATAACTCGCTTCTATAAGTGTGTCCTGTATACACCTTCACGGTCTTGACGCCGTCCATATATTCAGGAGCGATGTGATGAGTGATATGACCTCGGCTAGAAGTAGGGGATGAGGATGGATCAGGCAGGTCCGGAGAGAAAACTAATATTTAGAAATCTAAACTTCTTTTTTTTTTCTTGATTCAATAAAATAAAAATCTATCACACTAAAAAAACAATCAGGTGTGTAAGATTTATTTAAAGATCATTTACGTTGGACATTCAGTCCATTGAGATATTTTACGTCGCATTAATAAACTAAAAATTCACAAAACGCAGAGAGAACAAAACCAACCCCTGAGCGTCTGCCAATCGTTCTGGACTCAGACATCGGTCTGAGGTTGATTTTGGGAAGAAAAAGGAAAATATTTTTTTCTTCTGAAACATTTACTTTTTGGTGTTTTTCTCTTTCCCGTCTCACCTCTGCGACAGATTTCCCTCCGTACATCATTCCCAGTCGAAAAGCTTGTTCCCGTTATTTTTGGCAACTGAATTGTAAAATATTTCTCAACCTTTCCTATTTTTTTATTTTTAATTTTTTGCTTGGAGCGTATAAACAGCAGCTTTCCTTCGCTCGGAGATGCACAGATACATCTCTGTCGCCAAAGTAAACAGTTACTCATTCTCAGTTGTCAGGATTTGAGCAGGATTGTGTGCCATCTGTGCTGCAAGGAGAAGAGATTGGCCGCGGATCGCCGAAATCGTCTCAGCCTGCAGCAAACTGTGCAGCAAAGCGGAACTTCTCTCCGAGTCTGAGGCGCCTGGTGTTCCAGAAATTAGGCGCATTTCAACCAGGTGATTAGCATGAACAGGTAAACGCCCAGGGGACTTGGCTCTGAACTGAATTTGTCATGAAAAAAATCAAACAAACAAACAAGAAAGAAAGAAAGAAAGAACTCTCGTGTGCTGAAATGGTGACCGGAAATCCGAGCTAACGTTAATAACAGCAACAACGACGACGACAGTGACAGCGGCGGCAGCGATGCGAGGCAGCGACACAAGCAGCGACATGACAAATATGATGTGTTTGGTGTGCGTCGGAGATCATTTTTCTTCTCCGAGCGCATTATGTGGGGGATCGAGTGCAGCTGATTGCATTTGAAATGTATTATGGGACATCTGTCTAAATCTGCGATGATGTAATTATATAATTGAACATGTGGAGCTCTTTCCTGGAATATCGTTACTGGTGGCTGGCACGGGAACGAACCGGGCTTCTGGAACGGAGAGAGAGAGAGAGAGAGAGAGAGAGAGAGAGAGAGAATGTTCCGGAAAACCATTAAAACAGCTTTAAAAACAGTGTTAGAAGGATTCGGAATATTTAGAATGTCAGGAGCCTATTTTTGGTTTTTAGGTCGTTTGTGAAACATTGATTTTGGACAGAGTATTACTCTCTCTCTCTCTCTCTCCTCATTGCATCTTTTCCCTTTTTATCTCCTCCCTTCCTTTGTCTCGACTTTAATCCCGTGTTGAATTCTTTATCATTTCATTTCCTTCCTGCTTTCTTTTCACCTCCGTCTCTTCTCCGAGTTCTGTCGCCGATGTTTCTTCCTTCTCGTCTCTTTTTTCTGTTTTTTTATTTATTATTATTCCTTTATTTTCACATTCTTTCCTACCCCCTTTCTGTTTCTCAGTGTTTCTTCTCTTCCCTTCTTCCTTCCTTCGTCCTCGTCTCCTTTCCTTTTTTCCCCTCATTTTATCCACATTTTTTCCCTAATTGTTTTTTTCCTTCTCCTTCCATCTCTTCCTTTTCCTTTCATTTGTCTCCTTTCTTGCAACTTCAGTCTTGGTTTCTTTCATATTCTGGATTTTTTATTCAAAAAAAAAAATAGATGGGAAACAAGCAGCTAGAGATAATGATTTGAGATGAGATGAGACAATACAAAAAAACAAATAAAAAAGTGATTAGATTTTTATAAAACAAAACTAGCGAATAATGTCATGTTGAAATCATTCACTGATCCTTTTTGAGCACATTTCAGACTATTTTAGTATCTATCTATCTATCTATCTATCTATCTATCTATCTATCTATCTATCTATCTATCTATCTATCTATCTATTTTTCCCATCTCTGCGTGTCAGCTGGAATGATGCAGTGCATTATGGGTAACGTACACGGTTTCTCGGGTGCACAAAAACAAACTTGAAACGATTTGTTCAAACGAGCATATACAACCACACACACACACACACACACACACACACACACACACACACACACACACACACAACTCTAGAGGATGTTGGTGAGAGAGTGTCAGGATGAATAGGCCCTACTGCAGAGAGCGTCTTAAAGAAAAGTACACGTGAAAATCCTGTTACGGTTGTCCGTCACGTCAAATCTACGAGCGAGAGAAAAATAGAAGCTTCACTTCTCTGGAACTGGGCAGAGAGAGAGAGAGAGAGAATGTAAAATAAAAGAAGAAAAAAGGGTGAGCAGCTAATCCGATCTAGGGCATGATAAAAGAGGGAAGCATCTCTCTCTCTCTCTCTCTCTCTCTCTCCATGCAGAGCGTTGTGCGTCTCAGCAGGTGGTCCGATCTCAGACCTGCACTCCTCCGCTCCAGCGTCGTCCCGTTAATCCCTCCGTCCTCCCGGCCCTCGTTCTGCGATGAAGTTATCGCTTGCTTTCCTTCCACAAACATTCATCAGTGTAATTTCACCTTGCTGAAATCTAACATAATATCGTATCGTATCGTATCACACCGGATCGTATAAACGCTTCACACCTCGTTCTTTTCTGTGTGAAGGAAGCGTGGGAGAAGCTGTCACGCTGATGATGTGTTTATAAATAAGTAAATAAGTGAGACTCACAGCTGTGTGTGTCGACAGGTGAGAGGAGACGTTTATAAAAAGGTACGACGTGTTTATCGCTCTTCATTAAAGACAGTGGGGTGGAGACAGAGGCGTTCGGGGCAGCTGCTGGAGAGCTTTCAGTCTCAAGAAGGGGCTGAAATTATAAAGTGAAAACGTGGGATGATGTCGACGCGTCCCTGCGCACAGAGGAGAGGTTTTTCTTCTTCCTTCCTTCCTCTCCCCTCCCTCCTCCTCCTCCTCCTCCCCCCTATGAGAATGAACTGTAGCATCACACGAGGCTTTGATTCTGTACCAACGCTACGCCGCTGCGCCCGATTGGCTCATCCAGACGGTTCTGGCGTCTGATTGGACGACGTGGTTAGCTCTCTGACGTAGCGCGCACAGCGTGAAGTAGGTCTCGTCTCGTACACACTGACACACACACGCTCCTCTGTGTAGTGAAGCAACAGCGCTTGGTCTATAGATTTCCCCTGAGTTATAGTTTATAAAAACAAACGCTGGGCTGTTTTTTTTCTTTCATCTATAAACGAGCTGACCTCACTGGAACAGGATTCTCCGTCGTGCTCTACCGTCCTGATAGAAGCAACAAGAGAATAAAACCACTGATAAAAATAAACAATTGTTCTTCTATTGTTTAGAACATCCTGACTTAGAAACTGGCACATATACTATTCACCAAAACTTCATGCGTGTGGTTTATCAGGACGAGGACGGGCTTCATCATCAGCAGAGGTGGACAAAGTACCCAAGTTTATTGCTGAAGTTAAAGCACAGATCCCGCTGGTCAAATGTGACTCCGATACAAGTTCTCCAGTCAAATTTTTACTTAAGTTAAAGAACTGAAGTACTTGCTTTTAAAAATATGTAAGTGTTAAAAGTACATTTTCTGTCAATGCATTGTTGTCTTAAGGCCTCTGCATGCTAGCCTAGTAAACTAGACCCACCCGCCTGGCGGCCAAAAATATTTTTGCCTACGAGTGGGTCTAGCCTCGCACCATATCAACAAAACACCCCGGGCATCAAATCGTGCCCGCCAATCACAACGCAAGGTTTTTGTTTGGATTCTTTGGGCGGGCTTTTGCAGGAGTGACGACAAAGCTGCACGACGCTGGAGAAAGCACAACAGGAAAGATGGCTACGGCTAGTGAACAGCGCGCGTTTGACTCCGCTTTGGAATCAGTTTTAGAAGAATTAGACTTGGAGTTTTCGTTGAAACATGAGCAGGAAGAGGCTCTCCGCTCATTCCTTTTCAAGAAGGACGTTTTCGCTGTTTTGCCGACCGGCTATGGCAAAAGTCTGATCTACCAGCTGGCTCCGCTCGTAGCCAAAAGGATGGGGCTAGTTTGTGCAGTACGAAGAATTAATAAACAGCTTTGAAACATTACTTTTTGATTGTTTCTTATTTTCCCGTTATTTTAAATTTAAGGGAAATTATTTCACCAAACACCACTAAATAAAAACTCTCAAAAACAGTTTAAGCAAACCCTTGAAAAACACTTGGAAAAAATAAGAGTGTATGTTAAGTATGTGGTACAGACTCCAAACTTGTGGTCATTATCTCCAAACTTCTAAATATCTAGAACCTGTTTATTAATTAATACGCATTTTGAAAAATGATTTATTTCAAGGCCTCCCCCACTGCTTTCTGTCGCTCTGACTACGTCACAGTTACTGTTGCGCTGATTGGTCAGAGCGTTGGCCTATACGCACAGAGACAGTCTGAAAGACAGCGGGTTGTTCCTCCCACACCCTTCGGAAATGTCTACGAGCGAGGCCAGACTAAATATTCACATTTAGTCTGGCTTGCCAGGCTATCTGCATGCTCTTGCGACAAGGCTTTTGCAGATAGCTTTTCGCAGACAGTTGTAATTTATCGTTGAGCGGGGAGTAATAGGCGTGCGCGATGTTATTCACCGCTACAACGCAAGGGGTCGCGAAGTCGCTAGGAGTAGTTGTTGGGTGTGGTTAGTGGAGTGTTTATCCTCCGGTTACTTATAATGACTAGAACTGGAGTCGTATAGATGTACGTACTTCCTCACTTCCTCGATCAACCGCTCTTCGTGCTGCTCCATCTTCGCTCGTGTTTTTAAAAATGGCGGTCGTGAAAACAAAACAAACCGGGAAAGTAGGGAAGCGGAAGTGCGTGTACAGCGGATGTAGAGTGGACCAATCGGAGCCCTCTTGTCTGCGACGCTGTCTGCAAGGCTGTCTGCAGTGGTCACAATTTTTGGGAGGTGTGCGCAGAGCGTCTGCGAAGGGGGGGGGGGGGGGGGGCTTCACAGACGCCATCTGCGAGGACTGGGTTGTCAGCATAAATTGGCCTTTACTGCCACAATGTTTACAAAACCTAACGCCTCTGAAACAACCGACTGGCTTTACTGACTAACTTGTAGAACCTGCAGCAGTGAAGCGCCACCTGACATGCTAGCAAACTCTTTTCAAACTCGAAATCATATTGTGTAGCTAACGCTACTAGAAAAGAAAGATTTCTACATTCTGTTTATTTGGCAAGATTATGCTGAAACATATTTCTGAAAGGACTTCAGATAAGTTAACGTTATTCATGTTAGCATAACTCCGTTTTTACATGTTAACTAGCTATGTGTTAGCGTTAGCCGTGGACAAGGCTACGGCAACTTGTTGGGCAAATCCATAGAAAGTCATGTGACTAACCAGACTGCACAGCTATTGCAATGTTATCGCTAGCTCTAAAAGCACAGACAACTTCACTGCAAGCTTTCTCTTGGAATAAAACGTTTACAGACTTCAATATGCTTCCGCAGGTCGGACGGCGAGTTTTTGTCGGCTTTTGTGGTTCGTTTTCGGCAAACAAAGCAAACATCTCATCTCATTATCTCAAGCCGCTTTATCCTTCTACAGGGTCGCAGGCGAGCTGGAGCCTATCCCAGCTGACTACGGGTGAAAGGCGGGGTACACCCTGGACAAGTCGCCAGGTCATCACAGGGCTGACACATAGACACAGACAACCATTCACACTCACATTCACACCTACACTCAATTTAGAGTCACCAGTTAACCTAACCTGCATGTCTTTGGACTGTGGGGGAACCCGGAGCACCCGGAGGAAACCCACGCGGACACGGGGAGAACATGCAAACTCCGCACAGAAAGGCCCTCGCCGGCCACGGGGCTCGAACCCGGACCTTCTTGCTGTGAGGCGACAGCGCTAACCACTACACCACCATGCCACCCCAAAGCAAACAATGAATCTTTATTCTTTTCAGAAAACTGAAACATGGGTTCTAACCATGGGCGTTGCCACCATTGAATGTGAAGGGGACATGTCCCCCTCACATTTCATAATTCTTCGTTTGGACCCCCCCACATTTAACATAAAATATTAGTTCACCCAGCGCCGTTTCTATTGCTTCGTGAAAGAATCCATTCCACTTGATCAATAAGAGAATACACAGACCACTGAACATCCACTCCGGGTTTTCCGGGCGCTCCCTACAACAGCTCACCGTGCGCGAGTGAAGTGAATCTCAGCGCGAGCACAGAAATGTTGGTGCAGCTGCTGGAACGTGGAGGAGGTGACGTCAGCCCCATTGCAACCTCACAATGTCTAGCTTTTGCTAAAACCTTATTCTTTTGTTATCTGCCTTCAAAATTAACCCTAGGACACGTTAAATTAATATTCAACTAAACAGTGAAATAAGCTGAGCCTAATGGGGTGTTCTTGGTTGATGATGAACTGTTTGCAGTATTTGCTCCTCCCCAGACACAATGGACATAAGGACATTCTTTACAAAGCAGCGGAAAGTCAGTCAGAGTTTCCCCACAGGACAGGGTTTCTTTTATCCCAATGGAAATGTTAGTGCAGTTAGCTGGCTAGTCAATGTTAGGAGATGTATCAGCTAGCTTAATGTTAGCTATCATTTAATTCAAACCCAGTAGGCCTGCCTTACTGTAATGCCAAGAATGAGGTCAAGTCTGCTCTGATGATATTCACTGATTCCTTGTTTTGTCTGGTCTTTGGCAGTTTTCTGGAAAGTAAGATGGGAAATCAGTGTATGGGGAAGGAATAGTAGAGAGGAAAGCGATGGAGAGAGATGGATGTTATTCCAGGTGGATTGTGAAGGAAAGGGGGATAAAAGTTATGAAGTGGTAGAAATTGTGGTGGCACCAATATAAGGAGTTCTATCTATAAATCTATTTGTTATACTAATCTGTAAATGCTACTGTAGTACCGCCATTGCATGTAGGTTGACAAAACTGCACTTGTTCATTGTGTGAAGTTCTCTTTTACGTGCCATTGCTTGACACAGTGTGATTTTGTGTTATGAAGACTGCATGATGCCATGCCATTTTTGTTATGAGTATCGCTACATCGGAAAAAAGTAAAATGCACCCACTAAAGTCACTGCTGGTGGTGAACAAAATTGCACCTGTTCATTGTGTGAAGTTGTTTTTTATTGCTTGACACAGTGTGATTTTGTGTTATGAAGTTTGCATGATGCCATGTCATGCCTGTTCATTGTGTGAAATTGTGAATATTCTTATTTTTAAACAGACAGTTGAGTGTCACTATTGCTTGGCCCAGTGGCATGTTGTGTTACATCTAAAACTAAATAAAAAAGGAAACACAAAATAAAAAGTAAAATGCACCTATAAAGTCACTGTTGGTGATAAATTGTGTCACATTCATCTCATTATCTTAGGCGTAGCGGTGGGTTTAAAAACAGGCTGATGAATATATGGACGAGTTGAATGAGGACTTATTGTTGAGTCTCTAAAATAGTCATTGAATTAAGTGACTTTTGTAGGTAAAATTAGGTGTTTAACAACCTGTTAAAAATACACCAGAATACAGGAAATGGCATCTAATTAATTAAAAATTTTCTGGCGGAGGACCCCCCGCCAGTGTGTCCCCCCCACATTAAAAATGCTTCTGACGCCCCTGGTTCTAACATGGGATGTGACGTGACCCTCGTAATTACTGATCGGCGCTCTATGTCACCTGCGAAAAAACCAATCACGTTTTAGAAAAGAACAAAACGTCCACTTTCAGAGCTGCTTTCATAGTAATGAGTAACGAGGACCTTGATAGAACTGTAGTGGAGTGAAAAGTACGATATTTGCCGATATTGAAGTTAAAGTCATACGTTTCCAAAAAAAAAATACTCAAGTAAAGTACAGAAACTCAAAAAGTGTGCTTAAGTACAGAACTCAAGTAAAGGTACTTTGTTACTGTCCACCTCTGATCATCATCATCATCATCATCAACCAATAAACACATCTGCAGAGAAATAATAATAATAATAATAATAATAATAATAATAATAATAATAATAATAAACAACTGATAAACATTTATCCTTAAGCTGTATGAATGTGAAGGTATGAAAAGGGGGTTTGTTTATTTCACAGATGATTCATGAAATATAATATAATATAATATAATATAATATAATATAATATAATATAATATAATATAATATAATAGCCTGCAGTACAATTCTAGCATGTAAATAAATTAATTCATGAGTAAACAAAATGTTTACTTATTTATTTTCCCCTCCACTTTGACCATATATATATATATATATTAAACTGGTCACATATTAAATAATTTAAAATTTAGTTTTTATTTTTTGTTATGTTTTATTTTTCATTTATTTTTTTATATTATTCATTTATTTATATTTGATTTATTTATAATTTATAAATAAGAATGTGATTTAAAGTAGGTGTGTTTGGCAATGGAAATAAAATAAACCAATAAAATAAATACAATGAATGTAATTAAAAATTATAAACGCAAATTAAAAAAAAAAAACTTGCAAAAAATGTTTTACGCTCGAATGAGGTGCGTTTTCATTCCGACTGTCTGAGAAAGCAATATTTCACAAATATGAAATGAAAACTTTTTTTTTTGCACATTTAAGTCACGACACGAAGGTCGAATGGAAACGAGACGTTTCTGAAAAACGAGTGAGCTACCTGTCAGAGATACCACGAGAGGAGAAACCCAGCCTTAATCACACAACACTCAATGGAACGCAAACACAAAACTTTCAGAATTTTATTTTGTCTCAATTTTTAAAACATCACTTTAATTTTACGCAAAACTGCAACGGAAACCTGACTAACGAACTCGCGATGAGTGTTTGAGTGAACAGTACACACTCTCCTAACACACTACTGAACAATTAATAAATAATAAACAACATTTCCGCCATTTTTCTTCTTTCTTTTCCAACGTTAACCATCGAACAGTGAAGCCGAGGGCACAGCGCATGATCTCAGCCCCTTAATCCCCTTAATCCCCTCACACTCAGTCTGATGATGAGACACGACCAGTGAGAGTCCAAGAGGAACTCAACCTCATGTGCTGTGACGCGCAGCACATCCCTGAACCTGGTTCATCATCCATCCGTCTGTTTGCGTGTGTGTGAGAGAGAGAGAGAGAGAGAGAGAGAGGGAGAAATGTAAACACAATCACTCCACTTCTGTAATGAATTATCTGGAACGTCAGACACGAAAGATTGCTCGGAACGATAAACAAAGACCAACACGATTCCTGATGAGACACGGTGCGATGTGGAAACGTTCCTCTTCACTCATTACACCCCAAATTCCTCCATGTTTTCTCTCATTTCTTATTTTTTCCTGTTTCATGACCAGACAGTGAGACATGATGGACAGCGTTTTGTGAGAAAGACGGTGTAGTGTGTGAGGGTCGTGTCTGAGCGAGCGTGCGGTGTGCACACCTCGACAACACCAAGCACACCTCGGCACAAGAGACGAACGAATGTGAACGTGAAAGTGTGTAGTGATTCAGGAACATGTGAAGAGCAAGATCAGATACAACAACGGTCATTTTTATCTCTCTCTCTCACACACACACACACACACACACACACACACACACACACACACACACACAGACACACACACGCACTGTAAAAAATGATGGGCATTGACATCCAACATGTTGCCATGACAAGACTCTGTGTGTGTGTGTGTGTGTGTGTGTGTGTGTGTGTGTGTGTGTGTGTGTATCACAGACTCATAACACAACTGAGGATTATAAACTCCGGAATCCAACACACAGCTCGACCTACCCGCTGCGCAGGAAGTGATGTAAGCGGATCTCATCTGGCCAATCAGGAGCCTCGTTGAGTGTAAACACATTAATCCATGGAGCTTAGTGCAGCAGAACTGGAGATCTGACCATCAGACTGCAGAGAGAGAGAGAGAGAGAGAGAGAGAGAGAGAAAGGGGGAATGAGAGACAGAGAGAGAGAGAAAGAGGGTGAGCGAGAGATAGACAGAGAGAGAGAGAGGGGGAGAGTGAGCAAGAGACAGACAGAGAAAGATACAGAGACAGAGAGAGATGCAGAGAGAGAGAGAGAGAGAGAGAGAGAGCAGTTTAATGGTCAGTGTAAATGATAAAGTGGTGAAAGAGGAATAATAATGATGTATAAACATGTTGAGAGTCAGCTGTAAATGAAGCCATTAGGAGGAAAGTAAACAGAGGGTTCATTCTCTCTCTCTCTCTCTGTGCTGAGAAATGTGTGTGAACTCGCCAGCTGTGTGAATTTGTTTTTTTAAAGATATTTTTGGGGGGCTTTTTTCACCTTTATTGGATAGGACAGTGTAGAGACAGGACAGGAAATGAGCAAGAGAGAGACGGGGAGGGATCGGGAAATGACCTCGGGTCAGAATCGAACCCGGGTCCCCGGATTTATGGCATGGCGCCTTAGCCACCTGAGCCACGACGCCCTGTGAGTTTCTGTTTAACCTGTGCTGAGGTTACAGTATAAAGTGTGTACGGGACCTGATGAGAGGACAGAGAGAGAGAGAGAGAGAGAGAGAGACTTCAGCGCTGTAAGGTGAGTGTGAGAGCCGTGTGGGTCTCAGGTCGCCTCCCTCAGGTGCTCGTGGTGTGTTGAGGTCTGACAGATGTTCCTTTAGTTCTGTAACAGTAAGGAACTCTGGACGAGGTGTGTGACCCAATAAACACACGGAAACCGTTCCGATCTGATGACTCTAACATCACCCATCACAGAGAGGGGCGGGGCTGAGGAACACGAACACACCCCCATGAGGACGTGAGGAGAGGAAACACCAGGTCACAGTCCAGTGTTTACTGACTTCACCCTCCGGCACCACAGGATTACAGGGCGGAGTCGCGAAAAAATAAATCATCTGTTTCATGGTGTGATTTCAATAAACTACTTTATTATTATTATTATTATTATTATGGCAGTAGTTTGTTAAAAGCCCCACCCTCCCAGAACACCCACACAGAACTGAGTAAAGATTATTTTTTAATTTTTCATTTCTTTACTTTTATTATCCCCAAGAGTTCTTTAGATATCCACATCACTGATCTGCTTCATCATTTCATCCAGGAACAGCTCTATCGTACAGAAATACGCTTTCCTTCTTTCTTCATTCCATCCATCCATTTCTTTTCTTTCTTTGTTCCTTCTTTCCCTTCTCTTCCTTTGTTCCTTCCTGTCTATCTTCCTTCCATTCCTTTCTTTCTTTTTTCTTTCCTTTGTTCCTTCCTTCCTGTCTTTCTTTCTTTGTTCCTTCCTTTCTTTCTTTCTTTCTTTCTTTCTTTCTTTCTTTCCTCCCTCCTTCTCTCCCTTTTCTTTCTTTCTTCCTTCCTTCCCTCCCTTTGTTCCTTCCTTCCTGTCTTTCTTTCTTTGTTCCTTCCTCCATCTTTCTTTCTTTCTTTCTTTCTTTCTTTCTTCCCTCCCTCCCTCCCTCCCTCCTTCTCTCCCTTTTCTTCCCTCCCTCCCTCCTTCTCTCCCTTTTCTTTCTTTCTTCTGTCCCTTTGTTCCTTCCTTCCATTTTCAGTTCTTTCCTCTACACCCCCTCATGTCCTCGTGTCTAATATCACCCAAGCCGTGTCTGATCTCAGTATCAGAGGTTGGATTGGATTTATTATTCTGTCACTCATTAAACCATACTCTGTATGTAAATTATACCGTTGCCATAACAACCAGTGCTTTGTTCACACACCGGATTAACGTTACTAACACAGGAGGCGTGTTTTAATGCCACGGAATCATAAATAAGGCTTCTATTAGTAAAGTAAACAGGGCTTCAGTACACGGAGGGGTTTAAAGGTCTTTAAAGGTCGGTGACAGATGAGCGTGAGGGACGTGTGTGTGTGTGTGTGTGTGAGAGAGGGATGTGTGTGTGGTGACCGTGTTAATTGTTTCGAGTGTGTGTCTTGCACTCTGGTCTTGGGTGTAATCAGTGGCTGTGATCACACGGCTGCAGTGGGCCATCAGACGCCGCCTCGGTGGAGCTTCAAGCTTTTACACATCTGCTTTGATGACCCATAATTGCATGTGTCCTGATGAGGACAGATTATTGCTCTCTCTGTCTCACACACACACACACACACACACACTCCCCGAGGCCTGCTTCACGGCCATATGTGTGCTGACTGAAGCTCCTCTGCGCCGGTGGTACTCGGGGCTTGCTTTTCCCACACACTCCAGAAAAGTGTGTGTGTGTGTGTGAGCGCGCATGTGTACATCTCATGAGGGTTTGGTTGTAGACAGTTTCCTGCGGAGAGCCGGGACCGCACTCCTCAGTGGATTTGAAAAGAAGATGTGTGGGATTGAGACACAGCTGTCCCTCCTGCCAGGACGTGGCGGAGAAGCGAACACTGTTTCAGGAGATAACGGCAAGCTCAGCGTTCTGAAAACCGTACATCAAATACATACTACACGCAGCGAATCGCAAATCATGACCTCAGGGTCAGTCGCGCATTTGCATGACTTTTATCGCCGAGTGAAGAAGGGAAGGAGAAGCGTAGCGTCATACAGAGCAGTGAAGAGCTCGGCCATTTCTCCAGGACATGAGTACGGCGTTTAAAGTTAACTGGAGAAATAAATCAAATTTACATTCAGTGTCGCTGATCATAGCGTCGCTAATGTGTACTTAACGTATACTGTACGCTAAACATGGACCGACACGTACTGTACATTATCATCACTGAACACCGAGTGTTGTGGTACAATTACCAGTTTTAAATAATGTGTTACCCAGCAGCGATGTGGAACTCCAGATTCTGATTGGTCAGGAGGCGTGGCTTGCTTTAAGACGCTATCGTTTCCATGGTAACAGATCGTTCACAGGGACTTGTGCAATTGTTGATATGATGAATCTTTCCTGATATAAGGAGATGTTTGTTTCTCCAGTTTTTTCACCGTCTTCAGTCCGGAAGAGTTTACGCTTCTTTACGTTTCTCAGTAACATGGAAAGCTGCATTTGTTTGTTTGTTTGTTTGTTTGTTTGTTTATTTGTTATTGTATTAACTTCAAGAGAGAGAAATGAAACAGTCTGGTGAAGGAACATGTTTACAACTCTTATCGCTCTTTCTAAGTCACTTAAGTCACAGAACTTTAAATGTAACTATAAATGGATAAAAATTCTGCCAGTGTTATTTTTCTCAAACAAAATGCGTCCACTGGTAAAACTGCTGTCGTATAAGCGGAATAAAACACTGATACTGGACAAATAAAAAGCTTCTGAGAGCGAGTCACTGATCATTTTACAGTCACTGATCATTTTACTTCAGTATAAACACGCAGGTGATTATAGAAAATCACACGCTCTGATTCTGATCGGTCAAGAAATTCAGACGATGTCTCGATAATCCCGTCGAGCAACTCGGCAAAATGGCGTCCGATCGCTTCGTCACCGTAAGTGAGAAAGAATTACAGATGATGAAAGAAAATGCTGTTCGTAAAATAAAAGCACTAAAGATGCTCCGAAGTTTGGTCTAAAACTATTCAAAGGGAAGCTGGGGTTGGGATTTATTTTATCGATTTCAAAACAAAGTATTTTACGAGACTCGGCGTAGATCAGTGACGCGAGTCTGCGCCACAAAGTTATTACATTTATGTGTGTGTTTGAAGATTTAAATAAATAATTTTTAATACTATTTAAAAAAAAACAAACACCTGTGTATTTATACTAAAACAATTATCCACCTCAGGCTCAGTGAATATCAGGAATTATTATCCATCCAGGACACTTCTTCGATGGAATAAAAACGTGTTCGATTCCCTTCTAGCGGGTTTCATTTATTTGGTTTGATAGCATGCAATATCGTTAGCATATCGCGTGTCCGGCGTGTATTATGTCACTCTACCCAGTGGAGAATGAGCGTTGAATATGGTTTACGATATTCGACGGTTGTCAAGACAACATGACATCACACGTCGGAGACGTAAAACTTCTGCACTAGCGAGTGAGCGACTGGGACAATTTGTAAACAAACATGGCCGCCAGGTTTGCTTCATTAAATACAGAAGGTTTTGAGAGAATTTTGAAAGAGAAAGACGCGCTGAACACCCGAAAGGAATGTGTATGGATAATAATAATAATAATAATAATAATAATAATAATATTGGCTTTTTTCATGGCCTATCAGATTCAGCTACTCGTCTTCGACTCATTCAGTATCATGCTCGCTGAATGGAATATATCTGATAGACCACGAAAAAAAGCCAGACGATATTATTTAAATAATAAACTCGACTTCATCATGATTGTTATTCACCGATATTCACCTCACCTTCGGAGAAAAATTGTTAAATAACAGCAACACATGGAGTTTTTTTTAATTCTGAAATTAACTCGTACAATGTTAGAAGCACTTTGCTTACACGGATGATGAGGAGAGACACTGCAATTCAATTTCATTCGACAGATTTGATATGGTGATGGTGATGATGATAGTGATGATGATAATGGTGATGATGATGATGATGGTGGTGGTGGTGATGGTGATGATGATGGTGGTGGTGAAGACGGTGGCGATGATGATGATGGTGATTGTGGTGATAGTGATGATGGTGGTGATGATGATGATGGTGATGATGGTGGTGATGATGATGGCAATAATGGTGGTGATGATGATGATGATGATGGTGGTAATGATGATGGTGATGATGATGATGACAATAATGGTGGTGATGATGCTGATGATGGTGGTAATGATGATGGTGATGATGGTGATAATGGTGATGATGGTGGTGATGGCGATGGCAATGATGGTGGTGATGATGATGGTGGTGGTGATGATGATGGTGATGATGGTGGTAATGATGATGGTGATGATGATGATGGTGGTGGTGAAGATGGTGATGATGATGGTGTTGGTGATGATGATGATGGTGGTGGTGAAGATGGTGGTGATGATGATGGTGGTGATGATGATGGTGATAATGGTGATGATGATGATGATGGTGATGATGGTGGTAATGCTGATGGTGATGGTGGTGGTGAAGATGGTGATGATGATGGTGGTGGTGATGGTGATGATGGTGGTGATGGTGATGACGATGGTGATGATGATGATGATGGTGATAATGGTGATGATGGTGGTGATGGTGATGGTGGTGATGATGATGGTGGTGATGGTGATAATGGTGATGATGGTGGTGATGGTGATGATGGTGGTGATGATGGTGGTGGTGAATATGGTGATGATGGTGATGGTGGTGGGGATGATGGTAATGATAGTGGTGATGATGATGATGATCGGATATTAAAGCGGCCCTGAATGGCTTTCGTTTGATCTAAAGTTTCTCCGAACACTCATGCTGTATTCTTTATAGCTCAGAAGTGGGAAGTTGGAGATCGAAGTTGGGATTACATCATTTTCGAGCTCTGTTACAAAGTGGGAAAAACCATCTTTGTCTCCATGTTTGTGTTTTGTGAGCGAGCGAGCTAGCTGTGATGGGTGCTGCATCTTTTCCTCCTCAAACAGCGAACTGCAGAGTCAATGTTATAGATTTAACGTGTGTATGTCTGTATGTTGAACGATCTAAAGCTAATGCTGTTCATGCTGCGAGGGGCGGCCATGCTGAAGAGACGTCACTTACTGAACTCACAGGAATTCTAACTTGGAGGCCAGGAATTCCGAGTTACAGCCTTTTAAATAACCCCACAGCGTCGTCCGGCGCTACACCTATGAGCTCGAGCATGTTTCTGAGCTCTGAACGCTCTGTCTCTCTCTCTCCATCTCTCTCTCTCTCTCTCTGTGTCTCCGTCTCTCTCTCTCTCTCTCCATCTCTCTCTCTGTCTCCGTCTCTCTCTGTGTGTCTCTCTCTGTTTCTCTCTCTCTCTCTCCGTCTCTCTCCATCTCTCTCTCTCTCTGCCTCGATGTCTCTCTCTCTGTCTCTCTCTGTCTCTTTCTATCTCTCTGTGTGTGTGCATGTATCTCTCTCTCCCCACCATGAGACACAGTTTCCATCTCTCACCCACTTTCTTTGAATCTCCTTTCTTTATTATGAATAAATGTGTGCTGTTCTGCTGGGATTCGCACCGAGGCCTCGTTCATGGAGACACAGAGAGAGAGAGAGAGAGAGAGAGAGAGAGAGAGAGAGAGAGAGAACTCCAGAGTGAGAAACATCCCGCTGCAGCAGAGGGAAGAAATAAAAAGCCCAAAATAATGACAGGACGTGAGGAGTGTTAATGCAGACCACATAATTAAACACGGCCTTTAAACGACCCAGATATTTTCATCCTGATACAGTCTCTCTCTCACACACACACACACACACACACACACACTAATGGGAGGGAATAAAGCGGGTTTGGAGCAATATTTTATGTGACAAAGCACTGACACTGGAGACTCCTTCCATAAACATCATCTCACTGATCAACGACCACTCGCGTTATTTAATCTCTTTATGTCCAGCGTCCACCGTACGAGTCCCTGTAAATGAGCGGTTGCTGTAGTAACCATAACGTATCTGTGAGAGTCGCAATATTTATTAACTCATCCTGTTGACCAATCAGAATCCAGAATTTAAAAACTGCGCTGTGAGATAAACTGTAACATGATTTTTTTTCCTGTCATCACGTATATAAGAAAAAAATAAGTGTGGAATAATGCATAAGTATTAATATATTCTTTTTTTAATAAATAAATAAATAAATAAACACTTCAGAGTGCCACACCATGGCCTTCTTCCTGCACACACATCACAACTGTTACTAAAGTAAATTAGCAGAATGAAAATGAAGCGAACGCAGACGGAGCCCCTGGGTAATCACGCACTCAGGATCTGCTGCTGGTGCAGTTTAGCTCTAACCCCACATTAAACTCGGGAAGCCGTCTCCGCTGTGCTCAATCGACGGGACGGCTGAAGAGGAGGTGCTGGGAACAAAAAACGTGGAGGTGGAGACTGTTTTCTGTCTGAAGACAACCCCCTGATTAAGAGAGTTCTGTCGTGTGATGTCTGTGATATTGAGTTGACAGAGAATCACTGCATTTCAGCTTTCAGAAAGTTTTTACTGCTGCTGAGGGGAAACAAAATCAGGAGAATGAAAGTAAAAGTGCAATGAGGTCTCATTATCACCATCATAACCCTCACCACCACCATCATCACCAGCATCACCTTCACCATCTCCATGATAACCATCATCACCATCAACATCAGCATCATCAGCCTCACCACCATCACCACCTCCATCATAACCATCACCATCATCATAACCCTCACCACCATCATCATCTTCACCATCTCCATTATAAATATCATCACCATCACCAACATCAGCCTCACCACCATCACCACCTCCATCTTCATCAGAACCATCACATCATCATCATCACCTTCACCATCTCCATTATAACTATCACCATCACCAGCATCATCAGTCTCACCACCATCACCATCACCATCTTCATCATAACTGTTACCATCATCATCACCACTGCCATCACTACATCACCACCATCTCCACAACATCATCATCAGCATCACCCCACTACTATCACCATCATCACCCTCACCATCTCCATCATAACCATCACCACAGTCACCACATCATAACTATCATCAGCATCACCATCAGCCTCACCACCATCACCACCTCCATCTTCATCATAACTATCACCATCATCATCACCACCATCACCATCTCCACAACCATCATCATCACCCCACCACTATCACCATCATCACCCTCACCATCTCCATCATAACCATCACCACAGTCACCACCATCATAACTATCATCACCATCACCACCCTCACCATCACCATCATCACCATCATCACTCTTACCACCATCACCATCATCACCCTCACCATCTCCATCATAACCATCACCATAGTCACCACCACCATCATAACCATCAACATCACCACCATCACCCTTACCACCATCACCACCATCATCACCCTCACCATCTCCATCATAACCATCACCACAGTCACCACCACCATCATAACCATAAGCACCATCACCACCACCATCATAACCATCATCACCCTTATCACCATCATCACCCTCATCATCTCCATCATAACCATCACCACCACCATCATAACCATCAGCACCATCACCATCATCATAACCATCAACATCACCACCATCATAACCATTACCACAGTCACCACCACCATCATAACCATCAGCACCATCATCATAACCATCAACATCACCACCATCATAACCATCATCACCCTTACCACCATCATCACCCTCACCAATGCCACTGCCATCATAACCATCACCATGACTACCATAATCACCATCACCACCATCATCACCCTCACCATCTCCATCATAACCATCACCACAGTCACCACCACCATCATAACCATCAGCACCATCACCATCATCATCACCACCATCATAACCATCACCACAGTCACCACCACCATCATAACCATCATCACCATCATCATAACCATCAACATCACCACCATCATAACCATCATCACCCTTACCACCATCACCATCATCACCCTCACCAATGCCACTGCCATCATAACCATCACCATGACTACCATAATCACCATCACCACCATCAGTCTGACTTGACTGTTGCTCGGACCAAGATTGATGGATGAAGCTGTGTGACATGAGTGAGCAATAACACTTACAGAATCACAGGAACCGACTGAACCACCAGAACATTGATGAATAAAAATGAACATAAATCATAATCAGAAACATAACACTATTAACATTAAGTTAATAAATAAGCAAAGGAACAAAAACAAATAATGTGATTGGGTCTTTCTCAGAAATCATTTGATACCATTAAACAAACAAACAAACAAACAAACAAGCAAACAAACAAACAAACAAACAATATGATATTGTGTCTCACGAACAGACTGACATCAGAATATTTAAGAATAAAAATTAAATAAAAAAAACAAAACCAATTGATGAAACACTTAAAAATGTTTGAAAAATGAATAACACCATTAAAATAAACAAATGAATTAATGTTGTCTTGTATCTCAGAAATTATTTGATGCCATTCAGTAAACAAACACAAAAATATGATTGTGTCTTAAAAACTGTACAACACCACGAAAAACTAACGAACTAAATACATTTATGTCTTGTATTTTAGAAATTGTTTGATACCACTGAATAAACAAGTAAACAAACACAAGCCATGCGATCTTGTGTCTTTCGTCCAGATGCTGTTTTAATGTTAGTGAAAAAATAATAATAAATAATTTTAACAATAAAAACTCAAAAAACATGAGCTCGCGTCTCAGAAACCGTTTGCCCACCCGCGCTTTAAGGGGGGGGGGGGGGGGGGGGGGCTTCGGGGGGCTCAAGCCCCTGGGCCACAGCCAATCAGGGGCCTCGTAAAGGGGCCTTGTAATATTAATAAAATAATAAACTGTCGGAATCGTGGGCCTACATTAATGTACGGATAGAAATAAGGTTAGAAATAAATGAGCGCACAGTAGCCTGCTGTAAGAGACATGGTGGATGTGGTTCGCGAAACGAACACCCACAACTGTACCAGAATAAAATGGAACAAAATGTAACGTCACGCACGAAAGCGCGCCAAAGACTGCAGACTGCAGAGACACAAATTTAGAGGCTTTGAAAGATGAAGCGTTCACATGTTAGCGGGGCGCATAAAAGGAAAAAAAGAGAGAGATGCAGGTAATGATAGAATCGTTGCCTAAAATCACAGACTTTTTAAGGTAAGGATCACCAATCTGTTCAGAATATCAGCTACTTATCAGTTATCAGCCTACCAGCAGCTAGGCTATGTGCAGCTAGGCTAGATATGCTATGAGGTAACGGATAGAATATTATTACATTAAGGTACTGTTTTTTACGTTTGTGAAGGTGGAGGAGAACCAAGTCAGCGAGGCAAACTGGAACTGTGCTGAGGAAGAGGAGGGTGTCAACTGCTCAAATGATAGTGATTTGAATATGTGTCATGTGATTTGAGTTATAATCCTGTTAGTTAATATATATATACAGTATACAGGAACATCTGCAACCAGTATGGAATAGAAATACCCAAGTCCCAATGGGCCATACCACAGAAGGTGGCTGAGAACAACAGGGCCAAGGTTCTGTGGGACTTCAGCTTCCAGACTGACAAACAGATCCTGGCTAACCAACCGGACATAGTGGTGGTGGACAAAGAGCAGAAGAGGGTGGTGGTGATAGATGTGGCGATCCCAGCTGACGCCAACATCAGGAAGAAGGAACATGAGAAACTTGAGAAGTATCAAGGGTTGAAAGAGCAGCTGGAACGGATGTGGAAGGTCAAGGGTTGCGTGGTCCCCGTGGTAGTGGGGGCACTTGGGGCAGTAACCCCCAAACTGGGAGAGTGGCTCCAGCAAATCCCAGGAACAACATCTGAAGCCTCAGTCCAGAAGAGCGCAGTCCTAGGAACATCGAAGATACTGCGCAGAACCCTCAAACTCCCAGGCCTCTGGTAGAGGACCCGAGCTTGAGGATGACATGGATACCACCCCCCCGCCGGGGGTGAGAAGGAGATTTTTATGTGTATGTAATAGCATATTTCGATGGGGATAATAAAATGTCTAAAATGGCATCTACTGAAGAAATTGATGAAAAGATTGTAGCCTATAATGTTCACAGTTCGGGCAGCAGACAGTGTAAGCATACTGAGGGGAATAGCAATACAAAGCTAGCACAGATCCACATTTCTCGCTAGCTGTGTTGGGTGTGTTGTTAACCCGTGTGGATTTAAGTGAAATACTTGAGAAGTTCTGTGGTCAAGACAATGTTTTAAGATAAGGACACTTGATTATTAATGTTTGCCCGCCGTGGCTTGTTGTTGACGAAAGGCCCACATGATTTTGCCTTATGCAGCTACTGCTAGCGTCATGCTTTGAACTAGGTTAAGCTCATTTGCGCTAAAGGATGGGTTTATTGAAGGACTTTGATGTAGCTAGTTTCTTTTTTAAAAATCGTATGCTCAAAACAGTATGCCTGTGTTCATCATGTTTAACTTTTTTCTTGATGGAGTGCGTGAAATATTGTTGCAAGTGGTATTTCGATGCAGTCATGTCAAAAAGGCAGTTGAATGCACGGTCTTATTCAAGGAGAAGGAAGACTTGCATGATGCTTGAACATAGATCGGTAAAATAGACCCTAGTAGGACTTGGTTTCGTGTATTTCAGTCTGTAGAGTTATGAGTTTGGCCGCTGTCCATGGTGTTTACGTTTCATGTGGCCGCTGAGCCAAGTACCTTGACTTGTAGTGAATGTTTGTTTTCATGCCGCTGAGCTATTTTTATGTATTTTATTTTTTAAAAGGACTTGTCTGTAGGTGTGTGTGTTTTATGTTTACAACACATAGGTCTACATTAGCGCACGCGCGCTTGTGTGGTTATCTCTGGCCATGCCCCTGCGTGAAAGTTACGCAGTATCACTGTCCTGTCCGTGGTAATAATCAGAACCGGCTCTGTAATGATAATGCGCGCCTTCTTCTCTCCCTCTGTGGTCGGATGTGTTGAGCGATGTGAGCGTGGGCCTTGCGCAGCTACGCTGAGCCAAACGTAACCTATCGTAGGCTTCTAGGCTAATTACGCGCTTACACTGTAAATGCTTGACACGTATTGCAAATAAAATAAGAGTGTTTTCCTGGCCAATGGTAAGGGTAGGGTTGACAGGTAGCCTATGAGGGGCCT